>NC_053490.1:512096373-512208873 GCF_905171775.1 Rana temporaria
GTCCCGCCTCCTTCCTGTCCTCCAAGGCATATACATCTTTGTGGCCCCAGAGCTGGGAGATCGTCTGGGGCCACAAAAGATATACATGTCGAAACAACCGGGTGGGCCGTTCAAAACCGGAACGGGGGCCGGACTTTGGACATGCCTGGTCTATGGCAATGGTCTCGAAACCGCAGCCCTTTGTTTGCTTTTATCCGGCCCTTGGGGCCCTATTCCTCCCACTGATACAAGACACTATTCTGCCATCTGATACCAACAATGGGGCACCATTTCTCCTTTTGACACAAACAATGGGTCATTATTCCTCCTTATGATACCAACGATGGGGCACTGCGACGTAGAGCTTTATCGCAAAAAATAGCCCGATCGCCTGTTTTAACCCCTTGAACCCTGCGCTGGGGCTGCACAACCACATGCAGTTGCAAGGCACTTGAATGGGTCCTGCTTTGCAGATAGGGGGTATAATTTCTAGCTGCAGGGGGTGTAAACATCACTGCTGCAGCAGAAGGGGAGCGGGGAGGTTGAGGGGCATTAAAAATCCGGCTCAGCCGCTAGTGTGAAAGAGCCCTATAGCAGTTAGAGTTTAGCGCACTCTACTGAATCCCCCGGAATGTATCTGGTGCTTTCCCTACACATCCCTCGCGGCTCACCGTGGGGTCTGTGATACAGCGGTAGAAGACGCAGGAAGACGGGGTGCTGTCAGTTCCGGGGACTTGCGCCCGACACCTCTCATTCCATAAGGTGATAGATCCAGATACCTCCCAACTTCCAGAGCTCAGGATATGAGAAGACACAAACCCTGGAGAGAGAGAGAGCAGAAAACATAAATGTACTGTACATCCAAACAACACTTCTCCATTCATTATACATGAAGTAATGATCGTCTAGGCACCACATCCCCCAAATAATGAGATAGAGATATATATATATATATAGCCCTCAAAAATCCACTTGCATTTTGCGAGTGGATTTTGAGGGCTGGCGAGGATCCTGGGGGGGCGAGCACCGCCGATCAGAGGGGAACAGAGGAAAGCCGCCGTCTGGATGATCAGAGCAGGGAATTAATTTGCCTACTCAAAGAACTGGAGCACTGGCTGAGAACTGGAGCACTGGCTGAGAACTGGAGCACTGGCTGAGAACTGGAGCACTGAGCTGGTGGACTCGCGCTGTCCCTGGGTCTGATTTCCCAGCCAGCTGCGGGAATCGGGACACTTCTAACTGCGCTGCCTGCACTGAACAGGTGTGGGGGTATCGCTGCAGCGGGGAAAAATTACGGAAACCATGCCCTGTATCTGTATCCGTCCAGCAGCTGGAAGCCCTGCCACCCACGGCCGCACCCCTCCCCCCCCCTTCGTGCTGGACGGACACAGTCTCAGATACAGGGTATGGTTCCTGTAGTTCCCCCGAAGCCTCGTCTCTGTCAAAGTCTTGTGTCAGGCGGAGTCTTCTCTGCCCAGACTGCCCGACACATCACATCAAGTGCTGCTGATAAAAACGGAACAGGACCTGCGGGCGCCGCGTGGAGGTAGCAGGACTCGGGAGCCCTGGAAGAAGTACACGCACGATGAGGGGAGGCTGTGTGTGATAGAGGAGGACTACAATTCCCAGCAATGTGTATGGGGGAGAAGCACTTAGTATTAGGCTGGAGGTTAAAAAAGAGATTTTTAATACAGCTTACCTGTAAAATCTTTTTCTTGGAGTACATCACGGGACACAGAGCAGCATATTCATTACTATATGGGTTATATGGAGTACCTTCAGGTGATGGACACTGGCAATCTCAAACAGGAAGTGCCCCTCCCTATATAACCCCCTCCCATAGGAGGAGTACCTCAGTTTTGTAGCAAGCAGTATGCCTCCCAAAATGGTCCCCAAAAGAGGGGTGGGAGCTCTGTGTCCCGTGATGTACTCCAAGAAAAGGATTTTACAGGTAAGCTGTATTAAAAATCTCTTTCTTTATCGTACATCACGGGACACAGAGCAGCATATTCATTACTATATGGGATGTCCCAAAGCAATGCTTACAATGAGGGGAGGGAGAACATCTTCCCAAGACAAAAGGATTTAATTTAGAGATATACTCAAATCATAATAAATCCAACTTAGTTGAGAAAAATAATTTTTAAATTTAACTCAAAAGGGAGCCCCCGGAATCCGAGGGTCTCAAACTGCAGCCTGCAGCACTGCCTGCCCAAAGGCTGTATCAGTATTCCTTCTTACGTCCAACTGGTAGAATTTTGTAAACGTGTGGACAGAAGACCAGGTTGCCGCCTTGCAAACTTGAGCCATAGAGATCTGGTGGTGTGCTGCCCAGGATGCGCCCATGGCCCTAGTAGAATGAGCCTTTAATGATAACGGAGGAGGCAACCTCTTCAAGCCGTAGGCCTGAGTGATTAACTGTTTAATCCACCTCGAGATGGTGGATTTTGCAGCTGCCTGCCCCTTCTTGGGCCCATCCGGTAAAATGAACAACACATCTGTTTTCCGGATCTTCTCTGTAGCTTTAAGATAGGCCTTCATGGCCCTGACAATATCCAAGGTATGCAACAACCCTTCCTTTCTGGAAGTAGGTTTAGGAAAGAAGGATGGTAATACCAAATCCTGGTTTAGATGAAAACTGGATATAACCTTTGGTAGGAAGGAAGGATGAGGGCGGAGAACGACCTTGTCCTTATGTAAAATAAGATATGGTTCCTTACAGGATAAGGCTGCCAGTTCCGATACTCTTCTGGCGGAAACTATGGCGACCAAAAATACCAACTTCCTTGTCAGTAAAACCAAAGGAATTTCAGCCAACGGCTCAAAAGGTTGTTTCTGTAAACTTGACAGAACAAGATTTAAATCCCACGGACAAATTGGGGATTTAACTGGAGGATTAATACGTAAGACCCCTTGAATGAAGGTCTTAACCAGCGAGTGGGTGGCCAGCGGCCGCTGAAACCACACTGACAAAGCTGAAATCTGTCCCTTGATTGTGCTTAATGCCAGTCCTTTATCCACTCCTAGCTGGAGAAAACTTAATACTCTATCGATGGTAAACTTGCGAGAAAGCCATCGCTTGGACTCACACCAGCCTACATAGGCCTTCCAGACCCTGTAATAAATCACCCTAGAGACCGGTTTCCTGGCTCTGATTAGGGTAGAGATTACTTTCTGAGACAGACCTCTACCCCTGAGAATCAGGGATTCAGCCTCCAGGCCGTCAAATTTAGATGCCGTAAGGCAGGGTGGAGGATCGGACCTTGCAATAGCAGGTCTGGCCGTAGAGGAAGAGTCCAAGGGTCTCCCACTACCATCTTCAGGATTAGTGAATACCATGCCCTTCTGGGCCATGCTGGAGCTACCAGGATGACTGGTATATGCTCCACCCTGATCCTGCGCAGCAGGCGGGGTAGTAACTGGAGCGGGGGAAACGCATAAAGAAGTCTGAACTGATGCCAAGGGCAAACCAGCGCATCGGTTCCGCAGGCCATCGGATCCCTTGAGCGGGATATGAACCTGTCTAGCTTCTTGTTGAGTCTCGATGCCATGACATCCACGTCCGGCACTCCCCATCTTTGGCAGAGTGTCTGAAAGACTTGTGGATGTAGAGACCATTCCCCCGGCAACAGAGTCTGGCGACTTAAGAAGTCTGCCTGAAGGTTGTCCACTCCTGGAATGAATATTGCCGATATGCAGGGCACATGAGCCTCTGCCCACAGGAGAATCAAGCTCACCTCTCTCTGAGCGGCTTGACTCTTGGTTCCCCCTTGGTGATTTATGTATGCCACGGCCGTGGCATTATCTGATTGAATTCTCACCGGGAAGCTCTGAGCTCCAAGATGTTGATGGGCAACTGCTTCTCTGGCTTTGCCCAAGTACCTTGGCGAGTGCAACCATCCAAAATTGCTCCCCAGCACGTCAGGCTGGCGTCTGTGGTTACTATCTTCCAAGCCATTGGGCTGAAAGACTTCCCCTTCAGTAGATTCTGAGGGTCTAACCACCAACACAGACTTTGTCGGACTCTTGATGAGAGCGGCAAAGGGATATCCAAGGCCTGTGGCCTCTTGCTCCATGCTGACAGGATGGCTGCCTGCAGGATGCGAGTGTGGCTCTGGGCGTACGGTACCGCCTCAAATGTGGCCACCATCTTGCCTAGTAACCGCATACATAGGCGAACAGTTGGTTCTTTCTTGCTTAGAACCAGTAGGATTAATTCCTTGATGGCTTTGATCTTTGTCAGAGGTAGAAACACCGTTTGTTGTGCTGTGTCTAACCTCATGCCGAGATATTCCAACTGCCTTGTGGGCTGGAAACGAGTGATCTATGACTAGGAGGTCGTCCAGGTACGCTACGATTGTGACCCCTTGGATCCTTAGCTTGGCTAGGATTGGAGCTAGGACCTTCGTGAACACCCGGGGGGCCGTAGCCAACCCAAAGGGAAGCGCCACGAATTGGAAGTGACGCGAAGCCACCGTAAAGCATAGAAATCTTTGATGTGGCTGATAAATTGGAACATGAAGGTAGGCATCCTTTATGGCAGCTGCTGACCGCACGGATTCCATCCGAAATGAGCGGACCTTTAGGTATGCATTTACCATCTTTAAGTCCAAAATTGGCCTGACATCCCCGTTGGGCTTTGGGATGATGAATAGGTTGGAGTAGAAACCCAGCCCCTGTTCTAGGACTGGTACCTCTACTATTACTTCCTGGGAGAGTAGATGATTTAATGCCGTCATTAATGCGGCTCCCTTCTCCGGATCGTTTGGTACCCTTGACCCCTGGAAATGAGGAGGAGGAAACCTTAGGAAGTCTAGTTTGTAGCCCGTAGCCACGGAAGACCGTACCCATCTGTCGGGAATGCTGGCCTCCCAAACCTCTGCAAAGAGACGCAATCTTCCCCCCACCTTCATGGGTGGGGGCGCCCCTTCATAAGGCCGGCTTGGGGGCTGGCTTTGCTGGCTTGCGAAACCACTGCCTCTTGCCTCCGGCGGCCTGTCCCTGCGACTTATTAAAGTTTGATCTTGCAGGAGGCCGTCGATACTGTTTGGTATTGGAGGGCCCCTGCCCAGGGGAGTACTGTCGTTTAAACGCAGGCCCCTGAAACTTTTTCTTGGTAGGCAAAAGAGTACTTTTGCCGCTTGAAATGGCCCGTGACAGTCCCAGCCCCAGATCCCGATGGTCCCACCAAGGCTCCCTCTGGGGAAAGCAGCGGCATAACTTTGTCCGAGACCTCAGACTCTCTGGGGGAATCCCCACCTCTTGTACCCTCTGAACCAGATGCCATGGTACAATACCGAGGTACGCCCGCTAACTTATTGGTGTTTTGGAAATATAAATAGTTATTGCCAAAAAACCTTTTGGGGGATAAAAAATGCCTTCTCTCCTTTTAATGGTTCTTTTCTTTTTTTTTTTTTTAAACCAAAAGAGAGAAAAAAACACTCTGTCCCCCTTAGTAGTATTGCCAAAAAACTGCTGAGATGGAAAAAAGGCTCCAAAACAGTCTTAATGAAGACTGTAATAATCTATTTTGGCCACTGTGTGTCCTCGGCGCCCCGTGCTGCCGCTCTGGTCTGTTCCTCTCTGAGTTCCAGCATATACTGAGCTGGGAACGAATGGAAGGGCCGCCCCTTCCTTTAACATCCTGGCCCGCCCTTCCCCCCTCAGCAAACGGCGCGAAATTGCGCCCATATCACGGGGACGCGCGCCCGCCGGTGGGGGGGGGGTGGGGGGAAGGAGACCACACGAGGAGGCAGTTTGTCCTGTCTCCAGGAAGAAGAACCGTGGCAGCAATCGCCTGGAGGCTTTGCAGGTAAGCACAGCTCTCTTACACACACATCTCAATGCTTTACAATACTACCAGGGAGGTCACCTTTTATGGGGAATACACATAGAGTCATCCTATCATTAAGACATGTGACTCACTTTGCCAGATGCAGCGCATAACTTTAGGCATGTCCCACTGTGACCCCCCCCCCCAGAAAACCTGCTGCGAACCAAGTTCCGCAAATTTTCCCCTCACTTACCTGCTCCATGCCGCAGGACTTTGCACAGCAAGAGGCCCAATCTTCCCCCATCTCCGTGGGGCATTGACCTTCAGGCCCTGGGTTCCTATGAAGGATCCACTGTCCTGGGCCCATATAGCACTCTGGCAACAGAAACATTAGGCCCCCAAAGGTTTCTAAGTTCTGGGCCCAGGGTCCAGCTCTCTAAAAAGAAAAGCATTATGGGCTATACCCCAAGGGTTTGGGGTCCGGTTACTGACCACTTTAGCGCTGAGGCCCTTGGACAGAACCGGTTAGCCCACCTTAATCCCAAGGATGTGGAGGCAAGCTAAACCATGACCAACACCTAAGACACTGGCGTAAAAACTGAGGTACTCCTCCTATGGGAGGGGGTTATATAGGGAGGGGCACTTCCTGTTTGAGATTGCCAGTGTCCATCACCTGAAGGTACTCCATATAACCCATATAGTAATGAATATGCCGCTCTGTGTCCCGTGATGTACGATAAAGAAAGCATGGTGTATCAGTCTCACTTGCAGTGTAGGTGAGATCACATGTGTCTGGATGGCAGGAGGAGTATCTCAGGACACACCTATATATATCTGCAATCAGTGGTGGCTGGTATTTTGTTTGGGGGTGTGTGGCAAACAATTCACCCCTGCCAGCACCCCCCGCCCCCCAATCCCGTCAGTTTGTGGACGGCACTGCCCACATATTCTAATCATAACATCAGCCCCTCCCTCTCTTATGCTTCTACCTCCTACCCTCCCCTCTATTCCCCCTCCCTCTGCCCTCTAACCCTTCTATCCCCCTCCCCCCCCCCATTATTTCTATCACCCCTTGCTTTCTCTCCTTTCCTCCCTCCCCCCCCCCCCCATGTCCCCTCTCCTCCCTTCCCCCCTCTGTCCTCTCTCCGCCCCCTACCTCTGTCCACATTTTACTCTCCTCTCCCTCCCTCCTTCCTCTCCCCCCCCTCCCTCTCTCCATCCTCTCCCCCTCTTTCCTCTCCATACTCTCCCCCTCCCTCTCTCCATCCTCTCCCCCTCTTTCCTCTCCCCCTCTTTCCTCTCCCCCCTACCTCTCTCTATCCTCTCCCCCTCCCTCTATCCTCTCCCCCTACCCCTCCCTCTATCCTCTCCCCCTCCCTCTATCCTCTCCCCCTTCCTCCCTCTATCCTCTCCCCCTTCCTCCCTCTTTCCTCTCCCCCTCCCTTTATCCATCCTCTCCCCCTCCCTCCCTCTTTCCTCTCCCCCTCCCTCTTTCCTCTCCCCTTTCCTCTCCCCCTCCCTCTTTCCTCTCCCCCTCCCTCTTTCCTCTCCCCCTCCCTCTTTCCTCTCCCCCTCCCTCTCTCTATCCTCTCCCCTTGCATTGCTGGGCACAGGCTGCATTGGCAGACATGGGCAGGCGGCATTGGTGGGCACGGATAAAGTTGTTAATATTTTTATAACTTAATTCTGCATAAAACAGAATTAAGTTATTCAAAACAAAACATAAATGTAGTGTCATTTCATGAAATAATTTATGGGGGCGGGTTTAGGGACGGGATTAGGGGCGGAGCATGGTATGGGTTAGGCGGGGCAACTGGTGGCGAGTAACCCTTGAGGCCTGGCTAGTAGCTCAGGTGGTTCCATAATTGACATAACACTGTATATTCATAGAATCACCAAAGTTTTATTGTAATATACAAATATTAAAAGCAACAGTATTCATAAAACCATCACTTCCGCTCAACACGTTTCACCAATCATTGGCTTCATCAGATACGGACATGTGCCATGTTGGGAGTCCTTTAGTCAGCTGGTACAAGACATTGCTTGTAAGGAGTTATATCTGAGCCAACTGGCGGATCGAAACCTCTGAACCCGATGGATTGGGCTGTTTTTGAACATATTGGGGCTTAGTGGTCTGGATTTCTAGCACTGGTGAATCATTGCTTGGTGTTTCCGATGCTGCTCGATTTAAGTGGCTCCTATATCGGGCTGTAATCCTCCTAAGATACACTGATGTCTCTATCCAATTCCATTGGTTTAATAATTATCGGCCTGCTCATTCTTTAAACACTTTTTGTGATCCGGATAGGGGGAGGGTTGTGGAATCAGTGGTGATGGAGGACTCTGATGTGATAGTGGTACTCTATAATGGAGCTACCATGTATAGAGGGGACTCTGATGTGATAGTGGTACTCTATATTGGAGCTACCATGTATAGAGGGGAATTTGATGTGATAGTGGTACTCTATATTGGAGCTACCATGTATAGAGGGGACTCTGATGTGATGGGAGCTCTTATGTATAGTAGGGTACTCTTATGTGATTGGGGGACTCTATAATATGATGGAGGGCTTTCATGTATATAAGAGACTCTTATGTGATTGGGGGGGGGGGGGGGGATATGGGGCTACTCTGATGTGATGGAGGGCTCTTATGTATAGGGGGGGGGGGTGCTCTGTGCTGATGGGGGCCTCTGAAATGACAGAGCTTCTGAGGCAAGGTTAATTTTCAGGCAGTTATATGCTTATATAGGCTCATGTTTCCTATTGATAATATTTACGCGCCTCAAATATTCTTTTAAAGGAATGCCTTGACTGGAGAAAGGTTGAGACACACGTGATTAGAATACTCCCCTGTATGGTGAATCCAGTGATGTCAAGCTGTGATCCACCAAAACTTGCCCCACTCCGGGTCCCAGGCTACCATCTCCATTATGATGTCATCAGAAGGCCGGCTGTCTCTTCTGGGTCCTAGCAGCTGCCTCCTGATGACATGCAGGGGGTTCTACACAACCTGAAGCCGTGCGGGATCTGTCATGTGGGTATCCCAATAGGCTTAGTACATGGGTGTGGGGGGGGGGGGCATTACCTTGGCCTAGACCAGAAATGCGGATCGGTACCTGGCGGGACTGACTTCTGATCATGTGACCGCTGTGGCATCGACGATCCTTCCCACCCACCCAGGTGTTCTGTACTGTTTAAAGGGAAGCCAGGAAGGTGTTAAGAATAACGGGTCTTGGCGGAGAGACAGCTACAGGACAGATTTCAAATTGGTCAGGGTTTATTTTTAATGGGCGGGTTCACACTAGTGCAATGCGGGAACCCTGCGAATCCACAGCGCACCCGACTCACACGGCAGTTCACACTGCCATATGCAAACTCCTGGGGAGTGTCAATACAATGTTAATGACACCCCCATTTCAGCTCGCACAGCAAACTGTCAGTTCGGACATGAATCGGATCGCACGGGTGTGCGCACCCCTGTGTTCCGATTCTGGTGCGGACCAAAAAAAGGGTCCTGTGTGAGTTTAGTCCGAATGTGATTTCAGCCACACTATCTATATGGCTGAAATTGCATGCGATTTGCACTTCGGTGGGAATCACATGCGTTTTTGCACCACGCAGAAGTGCGAACCGGCCCTTAGGAATACTTTTTATTTTTTTTAATGCCCATATTACCAACCTGTAGCATTGTCACCGATAGCCAGGATCAGGCTGGAGCAGCCGAGTCTGTGGTCAGGAGAATTCTCAATGGCCGCGCTGGTCTCCGGGCTCCAGGACAGAGTCACCTCCCTGCAAGAAAAAGAGCCGGACGTCACACGCCTTATATAGAAATATCTGGATGGAGATCGGAGAAATCAAAGCTAGATAGAATATCCCACTATACTGTCACTGTTTAATATCGGGAAAAAAAATTATTATTATTATTATTAGAAATGGCAAACGTATGGGTGGAAACCCGATAGATCTCCATTCCAAACCTTTTATTAGTTTTGGATAAAATTGGGAAAAGTTCAAGCCTAACGGAACTTTCAGCCTTGGCTAAACACATTCCAGAGGCAAAAGGTGTGCAAAGTCCTACGGATGAAGATTCACAATGAATTCTGAACTGATGACTAGTGACGGGCTCGGGTGTGTTTGAATCGAAAACCGCCAGGAAGTCGGCACTGCACAACGCCAATCCTAGGCAGCGAGGCATTTCCCAACCCGTAGCGGCACATACACAGACTGCCTATGACTGGCGGTGTGCAGAGCCAAATTCCTGGCGGGTTCGATCCGGACACACCTGAGCCCGTCATTACTGATGACTAAGGATGAGCTCCGGCGTGTTCGCATAGAACACGTGCAGAGTCTGCCAGGAAGTCGGCACCCGCGCTGCGCTAATCACAGAAAGGCAGACATTTCCCGATCTCTGCAGCCGAGCATCGGACAATGTCTGCCTGGCTGTGATTAGCGCAGCGCGGGTGCCGACTTCCTGGCGGGCTCTGCACGTGTTCTATGTGAACACGCCGGAACTCATCCTTACTGATGACCTGTAGAAGGTTTTAAAATGTAGAAACCCAAAAATGTTTACAGTAAATCCGGGCCTGTGCAGACGGAGCACCGTCACGTCACGTGTAGCGCCTCCGTGCACTGAGGCCCGGGAACCCAGAAGAATAAAGACGTTTGGTGTGCAAAACACAACACAAGTGGTGTATCTTCAGCTTTAGGGTCACATACCCCAAACTGTCTCTAGCAGATACTATAGACCAGTAGTGGTCAAGAGACTGCAGACATGCTACGGGCGGCGGTCAGAGACTGCAGACATGCTACGGGCGGCGGTCAGAGACTGCAGACATGCTACGGGCGGCGGTCAGAGACTGCAGACATGCTACGGGCGGCGGTCAGAGACTGCAGACATGCTACGGGCGGCGGTCAGAGACTGCAGACATGCTACGGGTGGCAGTCAGAGACTGCAGGCATGCTACAGGTACGGATGAGCTCTGGCGTGTTCGCATAGTACATGTGCAGTGCCCGCCAGGAAGTCTGCATGGCGCTGTGTTAATCACAGTCAGGGAGACATTTCCCGATCTCTGCAGCCGGCTGTGATTAACGCAGTGCCGTGCAGACTTCCTGGCGGGCTCTGCCGTATATTATGTGAACACACCAGAGCTCATCTTTAGCTACAGGCGTCAGTCAGAGACTACAGACATGCTACGGGCGGCAGTCAGAGACTACAGACATGCTACGGGCGGCAGTCAGAGACTGCAGGCATGCTACGGGCGGCAGTCAGAGACTGCAGGCATGCTACGGGCGACGGTCAGAGACTGCAGGCATGCTATGGTCAGAGACTGCAGGCATGCTACGGGCGATGGTCAGAGACTGCAGGCATGCTACAGGTACGGATGAGCTCTGGTGTGTTTGCATAGTATACGTGCAGAGCCCGCCAGGAAGTCTGCACGGCGCTGTGTTAATCACAGCCAGGGAGACATTTCCCGATCTCTGCAGCCGGCTGTGATTAGCGCAGCGCCGTGCAGACTTCCTGGCGGGCTCTGCCGTATATTATGTGAACACGCTAGAGCTCATCTTTAGCTACAGGCGACAGTCAGAGACTGCAGACATGCTATGGGTGACGGTCAGAGACCACAGACACGCTACAGGCGATGGTCAGAGACCGCAGACACGCTACAGGCGACGGTCAGAGACTGCAGACACGCTACAGGCGACGGTCAGAGACTGCAGACGTGATACAGGAGGCGGCCAGAGACTGCAGACGTGATACAGGAGGCGGCCAGAGACTGCAGACATAGTAAAGTTGTTGGAGACTTCAGGAGACCGTTAAAGACTGGAAATACATTACATGAGACAGCTAGAGAGATCAACGCCCCATGGATCTCCTTTATAAATCAAAGCGTTCACATTTTTGGTTCCTACATCAACTCATATCACAGACTAATATATATATATATATATGAATGAAAGAGACAGCACAGAAAAAAGGAAGACACAAAGGGGTTAATTTACTAAAACATGAGAGTGCAACATCTGGTGCAGCTCTGCATAGAAACCAATCAGCTTCCAGGTTTTATTGTCAAAGCTTGAAGAGGCTGAAGCTGATTGGTTACCATGTACAGCTGCACCAGATTTTTAACTCTCTGCTTTTAGTAAATCTCCCCCATGAATGAAATGATCCAGAATGATTCACCTACTAGAAGCCAATCCCCATAATAAAGACAATTGTCTGCAGGGGCCCCTGAGGGCCACACAATAGGTGCCAAAGGGCCCCCAGGCTGCAGGTTGAGCCCCAGGACCATAGAATGTGTCAGTGACCTGCAGAATATTTTGGCCCCTAGAGGGGGAGGGGGCCCTCCTCTGTATTATGATCCTCACACCTCCCCAGTATAGGAAATCCCATCACATGGAAGTAAATGTGAAAGTCATTCCTTATGTATCTCCCCCAGTAATAGAGAAAAACCTTTTCTTCTCCAGCTCTCTCCTGATCTCTCTGTCCTCCTCATCCTGCTCTTCCTCATCTTCATCCTCCTCATCATCCACTGCCCGGCTGATCACAGACACAACCTCCCCGAAGAACGTGGCCATTCCTCCAGCAATCACTCTGTATACACACTCAGCTTCCTGATCAGCATGACACAGAGAGCACAGGCCTCACCATAGAGGAGGTCTTACCATAGAGGAGGGACAAGGGGAGGGAGATAGGAGCAACGCCACTCCACGAGTGGCCGCTAGAGGGAGACATAATACCATCCACCACAGTGTGCTGACACTTACCAGAAACGGCCGCTAGATGGAGACTAAACACATTCCTATAGAAACTAATGACCGCAATTGCCAAAAAAAAAAAGAAGGAACACCTTCTCAGAATAATTACCAGTACACAGTCATGGATTGAAAGAATTTTTTTATTACATAATTCTGTAAAAAAGAAAAAGTGATATTAAAGCGGGGGTTCACCCTAAAACACCAATAGACCGTTACATCCAGCATACTGCTGACATCTACCGTATGCTGGATTTTTTTTTTTGTACTGCTGTACTTACAGTCTTATGTTTTTTTTCACGGGGCTTCCGGGTTCTCACTCCCCCGGGGAGTAGGCGTTCCTAAGACGAGGCTTAGATGATTGACGTGGGGGTAAAGCGTGTCATCGCCTTCCAAAAATATCCGAGGGGGACTCGGCACTTTACGGCGCCTGCACAGTCAGCTCTACACGGCAGGCGCCGTATAGCGCCGCAAAGAGCCGAGTCCCCGTCGGATATTATTGGATGGCGATGACGCGCTTTACCCGCACGTCAATCGTCTCCTGGGAGGATCAACACTCACACCCAGGAGACATTGCGCAGAGCTCCCCGTCGGGGAAAAGGAGCGACACGCCCACTCCCCGCAAGGAAGAAGACCCGGAAGTGTGGCTGAAGACAGGTAAGTGTACACATTTAAAAAATGACAGCGCTACAAGCCTTTATTAAGGCTGGAGATAGGTTAGCGAAAAAGTTCATTGTGAGGGTATACATCCCTTTTTAAAACCATAGAAAAAAGTTACAAATTCATATTCAAACCCAAAGCCCCCCTGAAAGAGAAGGTAAACCCTGATGGGTTTTACTTCCTCTTTATTTCCCTGCAAAGGTAAAGCATAATGGGCTACTACTGTATACATCGCATAGTAGCCCATTATGTGTCACTTACCTGAAACCGAAGCCTGCGATGTCACTGATTTCCTCGCTGGCTGGAAGCGTCCATCTTCACCCCTCTTCTTTTCCAGGGCCGCAAACGGTGGCTCTGTGACTGGCCGGAGTCATGTGATGTCACTCCCGTGCATACGTCCAGTCACGGCATGACCGCAGCTTGAAACGGCACAGTGTGCCCTTTCAAGAGTCCACATGCGCTGAGTACATCGGCGCATGTGCAGAAGACGTGGAGGTTTAGAGGATATTTCCAGCACCTACAGGTAATCCTTAATCTACGCTTACCTGAAGGTGAAAGTGGTCTGTAAGGGTTTACAACCACTTGAAGATCCCTCCTTGTGTATGTATACAATATAAATTGTATTGTTTTTTTTGGTAGCCACCATACACATGTAGCACTACCCCCAGAGGAGCTGCTGGATTTTTGGGCGGCGTATTACCTCATGGCTCCTCCCAATTCCTAGGGGTGAGTGATGCGTATCGGATGTAGTAGAAGTAAAGGAATGTCCACGACAGGTGCTCTTTGCTGTGCTCTTTATTACCCAGCCGGGTAAAAACAGTGGGGTGGATTCAGTAAGCAATTGCGTCTGCGTAACCATAGTTACGCAGCGCAATTGCTTAGTTGCGCCGGCGCATCGACTGCTCCTGATTCAGAAAGGTCGATACGCCCACTGCACCCTAAGATATGACTGGCATAAGGCTCTTATGCCGTCGTATCGTAGGCTGCATTCTTACGATGGCCGCTAGGTGGCGTTCCCGTAGTGGTCAGCGTATAGTATGCAAATTGCATACTAACGCCGATTCACAACCCTAAGCGCGCCCGCCGTACGCATTTTACGTCGTTTGTATTCGTCGGGTTCCGCGTAAGGCTGCTCCTGCTATTAGCAGGGGCAGCCAATGCTAAGTATACCCGTCGTTCCCGCGTCGCGATGTTTGAAAATTACGTCGTTTGCGTAAGTGAATCGTGAATGGCGCTGGACGCCATTTACGGTCACGTTGAAGCAAATGACGTCCTTGCGACGTCATTTGCCGCAATGCACGTCGGGAAAGTTTCCCGACGGAGCATGCGCACTACGTTCGGTGCGGGAACGCGCCTAATTTAAATGATCCACGCCCCCTATGGGATCATTTAAATTACGCGCCCTTACGCCGGGCAGTTTTAGGGAGCGCCCACGCAAATTACGGAGCTGCTGCTTCATGAATGAAGCGTAGCGCAGGTAATTTACGGAGGCGCAGCGTAAAAACGGTATGCTGCGCCTCCGTAAGAGGGCGCAAGTCGTACCTGAATCCACCCCAGTAAAACTTGTGGTGAGGAAATGTAAAGTTGAAGAAGAAGGGAGAATAGCAGATTCAGGCGTAATGATAGGGAAACAGTCCTGCTCCCAAGCGTAACACTTCTGTGCGCCACTCCTGTTGGAGTGGGTTTAGTGTACCCGGACAGGCCTCTCTCACTGACCTGGCAGCCGGAGTATCACTCGGACAATTGTAGGAAAAGTCTCTGCCACAGACCCTCCTTGGTGAGCCGCAGAAAGATACCTCTGCCACAGGCCCTCTCTGGATTGAATTCTTGAAGATATCCCTCCTTTGATGAATTACGCCTGGATCTCCTTTAACTTGTTGCCCAGGTACCGACTGACAGGTGATCAATCCTTCAGTGTCCGGCTACCTTGATCCCTGGTGGTTTGTCTAGACTCTTTTGCAGTGGTGTAACTAGAACCTTTAGGGCCCGATGCATGAAACCATGAAGGGCCCCCCTAACTCCCCAGACAGAGCTCTTTTCTCCAAGCCCGGTGGCGGAACAACAGGACCCGGTCGCAAGTGGGTGGCTGCATATAAAGGAATCGATTTCTCCATTTCCCCCTGCTTCTCCTCCTCTCCCTCCCGCAGGCATTCAGCGGCTGCAGGAGGAAAATGGAGAGATTGGTTCCTCTATGCCAGTATTTCTCAATATTCTTCCAGCCAGGGCACCCTTGAAGTATACCCCTAGGTGAATGGGGCTGCACTGAAACCACCCTGCAACTGTGTGCATTGCATGCAGTTGCAGCATACAGTAGTGATGATGCATTTAAGGGGTTAAAACAGGCGGTCAGGAGGCAACATATTGCATCTTTACCGGCTGTCAAATGCCTCTGAAAAGCGATCTGAGCATGGATCACTTTTCAGTGGAACAGCATTTTTTTTGCTGGTACTATGAACAAGCAAAAAAAAAAATCAGTTCTGATTGTACATATATAGGGGGTCATGTAAACACACATACATATAAACTGTATATATACACACACCACCGGATAGACCCCTATGATAGGCCTGGCAGCCGAAGTGTCACTCTGAATTGTCAACAAAGCACAGTACAATGGAACCTCAGATTACAAGCATAATCCGTCCCAGGTGAATGCTTGTAATCCAAAGTACTTGCATATCAAAGCGAGTTTCCCCATAGAACGAAAATAATTTGTTCCGCATTGACTTCTATGACATGCAATACCGCATGTGGCCAGAGGTGGGGGGGGGGTGCCGGGGAACCTCAGAAATACTCGAGGGCAGCTCAGCTGAACTCAGAAAACCCTTGGAAATTGAGTATTTCTGAACAGCTCCCAATGGCTCCACTGGCCAAATACGGTACTGCACACCGCAGAGGCTTGAATCCAGCTTGTATTGCGAGACAACACTCACAAACCGAGTCAGGATTTGAAAAAAGAAATGCTCTTATTGCGAAACGCTCGTTAACTGTGTTACTCGCAATCCGAGGTTTCACTGTATACACATTGTGGTGTATTGCAGTGTATTCTGCATTGGACTCTACTGTACAATGCACTAAGGTGCCATTCACAATGGACAGTACTTCACATAGAGCAGGTGGGTTGCCATGCGTTGTGGTTTCTTACATATTGCCACAATGCACAAGTGTGTTGGTCTAATAAACTTCCCGTGTTCTTTGCTTCCCTCGCATCTGGTGCGCAATCCACCACTGTCCAATATCCTAGGTTGTGGGTAGGCCCTTTGGGCCAGATTCACGTAGCTCAGCGGATCTATAGATCCGCTCGATCTACGTGAATTAAGATCTGCTGCCGCAAGTTTAGGAGGCAAGTGGCTAATTCACAAACCACTTACCTCCAAACTTGCGATGGCGGATCCTAAATCCCCCGGCGGAATTCAAATTCCGCGGCTAGGGGAGTGTCATATTTAAATCGATTTAAATGCGCAGGCGCCATCCGCGAAATTTCCCGGCGTGCATTGCTCCCACTGACGTCGCTAGGACGTCAGTGGTTGCGACGCGTACGTAAGCTACGTAGTTCCGTATTCGAGAACGACTTACGGAAACTACGTAAAAAAATTCAAATTCGACGCGGGAACGACGGCCATACTTAACATTGGCTGCGCCTGCTTTTAGAAAGGGTAAGTATACGACGGGTACCGCGCTACGGAAACGACGTAAGAACACAGCGTCGGGTCCGTGTACATTCGTGAATTTGCGTATCTCGCTGATTTACATATTATTCAGTGTAAATCAGCGGGAACGCCCCCGGCGCCATTTTTAATTAAAAAAAAAGATCCGACAGTGTAACACAGTTACACCTGTCAGATCTTCGCCCTATCTATGCGTAACTGCTTCTATGAATCAGGCGCATAGATAGGACCTGTCTAAGTCAGAGATACGATGGTGTATCTGTAGATACACCGTCGTATCTCTTTGTGAATCTGGCCCTTTGTGTCCTCCAGTAGAAGGAATGACTGAAGGTCCTGCATTGCACGGGATGATATCAGAGATCTGAAACCGGTTGGGCAGTGAAGGTGAAGAGGCTTTGGGGGAATCAGTCGCACAAAGAAGATAAAGCCAGTAGGAATGAGGAGTGAGGCAAGTATATCACCTTATTCATCATCCTCTAGGCCAGGGGTCTCCAAACTTTCTAAGCAATGGGCTAGTTTGCTGTCCTTCAGACATTAGGGGGGGGGGGGGGCTAGACTGTGCCAGTGGGAGTATAAAATGTCCCAGCATCCATGGGAGCAAACAATGTTTCAGGCTATGTGGGTGGTCAGCCACAGTGCCAGTGGTTATTAGGAAGAGTGATGGTGCCCCATCATTGGGAGAAATGTTGCCCCATCATTGGTGTCAGTAGGAGGAATGGCCCCCGTCAGTGGTGTCAGTGGAAATGGCGCCCCGTCAGTGGGAGGAATGGCGCCCCATTAGTGGTGTCAGTGGGAGGAATGGTCCCCCCGCAAGTGGTGTCAGTGGGAGGGATGGCGCCCAGTCATTGGTGTCAGTGGGCTGAATGGCGCCCAGTCATTGGTGTCAGTGGGAGGAATGGCGCCCAGTCATTGGTGTCAGTGGGAGGAATGGCGCCCAGTCATTGGTGTCAGTGGGGGGAATGGCGCCCAGTCATTGGTTACAGTGGAAGTAATGGCACCCCATCATTGATGTCAGTGGGAGAAATGGCACCCCATCATTCAAAGAAATGGCGCCCCATCATTGGTGTCAGTGGGAGGAATGGCACCCCGTCATTGCAGTCAGTGGAAGGAATAGTACCCCATCATTGCAGTCAGTGGGAGGAATAGTGCCCCGTCATTGGTGTCAGTGGAAGGAATAGTACCCCATCATTGCAGTCAGTGGGAGGAATAGTGCCCCGTCATTGGTGTCAGTGGAAGGAATAGTACCCCAGCATTGCAGTCAGTGGGAGGAATAGTGCCCCATCATTGGTGTCAGTGGGAGGAATAGTGCCCCATCATTGGTGTCAGTGGGAGGAATGGCACCCTGTCATTGGAAGGAATGGCACCTTGTCATTGGTTTCAGTGGAAGGAATAGTACCCCATCATTGGTTTTAGTAGAAGGAATCGTACCCCATAATTGGTTCCAGTGAAAGGAATTCGTTTCATTAGTTTCAGTGGAAGGAATAATGCCCCATCATTGGTCATTAGGTCACAGTTTGGAGACCACTGGGATAGGCAAAACAAGCAGCTAGTACTTGCAGTGGAGAAGGGGACCCAGTGCAAGAGGAGGTTTTTTCCCTGGAGTTCAGCTAGACACCCGACCATCACACATACCACAGGCCATGTTTCAGCTTCCAGTGCGGTGATAGTTTAACTGATAATTACTCAGTTCTGCAACACTGAACCCAAATAAAACATTAAAACATTAAAACATTTTTAGATAAAACAGACATTTCTTTTGGTAGTATTTTTTATTGATTTTTTGAGTTTTGTTTTATTTTTTACTATATTAAAAAGGAAAAAAAAAAAAAAAGGACTTCAAATAATAAAAAAAAACACATCCCTTTCTGTTTTAAAATATATCAAATAAAAATATCAGGACAGTACAAACACCCCCAAAACTACCCTTTTCTTTAAAAAAAAAAAAAAATGGACACCCGAAGGGGGAGGGGGGCTCATTTTTTGCCAGAACTGTTTGCAAATGAAGAAACATTACAGCGGTTAAAACATGGAGCTTGGTAATGGTGCGCTAGATACAGCCCATCATTAAAGCGGTTGTAAAGGTTTGTTTTTTATTTTCTTAATAGGTTCCTTTAAGCTAGTGCATTGTTGGTTCACTTACCTTTCCCTTCTAAATGTTTTTATTTCTTTGTCTGATTTTCTCACTTCCTGTTTCTCCTCAGTAAGCTTGCCCCCATCATTCGAGCTGTTCTGGCTGGGGGTTAGTCAGCGTGCTCGCACCCCTCCCTTGGGACTACCTCCCTGGGGGGAGAGGCAGTCCCAAGGGAGGGGGCAAACACGCTGACTAACCCCCAGCCAGAACAGCTCGAATGATGGGGGCAAGCTTACTGAGGAGAAACAGGAAGTAAGAAAATCGGACAAAGAAAGAAAAACTTTAGAAGGGAAATGGAAGGAAAAGGTGAGTGAACCAACAATGGACTAGCTTAAAGGAACCGATTTAGAAAATAAAAACAACCCCTTTAATGTACAGGTACTTCACAGAGAGGTGAAAGGGTTAAAGTACAGATCACATTCAGTGGGAGGATGGGCTCTGGTTGCGCTCACAAGTACTAAACAGTGCGCCGTTTTTTTTTTTTTTAAACGCCACTCCAGAATACCACGGCAAAAACAACCTGCCAGCAAGTGGATAAAGTGATCAAATGCTTTAGATTTCCAGTGTATACAATGAACCCAACTTTGTGCAAAGGATTCTGGGTAAGGCAACCTGTTGACTATTCATTCAAGAATCTTAGTAGTTCATTTATATTAATATCTACAGTCAGTAGTAAAATACACTTTCACCAAATATACAAATAAATTCTACTGTACACAGGTCTAAAAGAAAAAAAAGAAAAAAAAAGTTCCCAGATTCCCAGTATAATAATAAAAAAAAATAACAGTATTTTTTGGATACGGCTTCATTAAGAATTTCCTGATTATTGTAGATTTAATCCCATTCTTCCACACGTTTCTCCTCGGATTTGGAAATGTGAATTAAAATGTCATCCCTTTGTCTATTTTGCGGTCTTCTTTTCTTTTCTTTTTTTAACTTAAAATATACAGAAATGTACAAGAATTGCAGTTTATTGTCTCGGTAAACAACCATCGATTTGGATTTCTGCCGGCCAGCCGCTGTATCTGTTCTTGGAATTGTCCGAGTGGATGATCTGCAGAGGAGAACGTAGAAAACAATTATTATATGTACTGGACGGAGGGGGGACATCAACACTGGCCCAGATTCAAGAAGCACTTGCGCCCGCGCAACCATAGGTTACGCAGCGCAAGTGCTTACTTGCTCCGGTGTAACGAGTGCTCCTGATTCAGGAACCTCGTTACACCGACTGCAGGCTAAAATCTGCGCGGCATAAGGCTCTTATGCCTCGCAGATTTTAGACTGCATTCTTGCGGGGGCCGCTAGGGGGCGCTCCCATTGTGATCAGCGTGTAGTATGCAAATTGCATACTACCACTGATTCACAAGCTTGCGCGGGCCCCGCGCAAGCCAGGTACAGAGTTTCCGTACGGCTACTTTTAGCGCAAGGCTGCCCCTTCTAATAGTAGGGGCAGCCAATGCTAAAGTATACCCGGCCTTCCCGCGCCGTGAAATTTGAATTTCACGGCGTTTGCGTAAGTGAAACGTGAATGGCGCTGGACGCCATTCACGTTCACTTAGAAGCAAATGACGTCCTTGCGACGTCATTTGCGGCAATGCACGTCGGGAAAGTTTCCCGACGGAGCATGCGCTGTACGCTCGGCGCGGGAGCGCGCCTAATTTAAATGATTCCCGCGGGATCATTTAACTTGCGCGCGCTTACGCCGGGCAAATTTGCCGGCGCGCCCTCGCAATTCACGGAGCTACTGCTCCGTGAATCGAGGGCAGCGCAAAATATTTGCGGGGGCGCAGGGCAAAATCGTTGCCCTGCACCCCCGCAAATATCGCGCAATTCTACTTGAATCTGGGCCACTGTTGTCTACGGCTGAGACCAGGAGGAGAGAGCAGAGATCTCGGGAAAGTTGTTTAACCACTTCATGCAAATCGGTAATTTGACTCTAAATACCATTGTTATGGCAGCAGCTGGCTGCCATAACCCCGGTATTTTCAGGAATGGCGTGCATTTCTCTTTAGGATAAAAGTGGTCTCTGCGGCAGATTCACTGCAAGATCACTTTTAATTGGTAGCGGGAGAGGGTCCACCACCCGCCACGCTCCGGTTGTCTGCGCCACTTACCGACTTAGCGTCTGCTCCCCTCACTGCCTGGATGCAAAGTGTAGTAAAGATGGCTCCCGCTCGGCTCTATAGCATTGGAGGGCAGAAGTGACGTCAAACGTCACTTCCGCCCAATGCTCTTCGAGGTACCTGAAGGATTCTCAGACCATGAGAAACAAAGGGCCAGATCCACAGCCAGGCGGCGCAACTTAACTTTTCCCATTTAAGTTACACCGCCGCAAATTTCCCAAGTTAGTGCCCGATCCACAAAGCACTTACCTGGAAATTTGCAGCGGTGTAACTTAAATCCGTCCGGCGCAAGGCGTGCCCAATCTAATGGGGCGAGTCCCATTTAAATTAGGCGCGCTCCCGTGCCGGACGTACTGCGCATGCTCCTGACGCGATTTTCCCGACGTGCTTTGCGCGAAATTACGTTACGCCGAGTTTTGTGAATCGAGCCGGGTAAAACAAGTTGCGTCGGGGAAAAAAAAAGAGATGCGGCGGGAAAAAAAAAAAAATGTAAAAAAAAATTGACAGCGTCGCGGGAAAGAAGGGTCTACTTTTACATGGTGTACTAACTTTACACTTTGTAAAAGTAGCCCTAATTTTGCGTTTGCAAACTAACAGCTTACGGAGACTTTGTGGATCTCCGTAAGTGCTAATTTGCATACCCGACGCGGAATTTCGACGAGAAATGCCCCCAGCGGCGGCCGAGGTACTGCATCCTAAGATCCGACAGTGTAAAACTATTACACCTGCCGGATCTTAGGAATATCTATGCGTAACTGATTCTGTGAATCAGTCGCATAGATAGAAACAGGGATACGACGGCGTATCAGTAGATACGCCGGCGTATCCCTTTTGTGGTATCCCTTTGAGTTAAAGGGGTTGTAAAGTTTTTTTTACCTAAATAGCTTCCTTTACCTCAGTGCAGTCCTCCTTCACTTACCTGATCCTTCCATTTTGCTTTTAAATGTCATGTCTGGAGGAAACCAGGCACCGCTCATCACCTGGCCAAAACCATCACTATAGTGAAGCATAGTGGTGGCATTTCCCCTTTAAGAGCATTAGGAGGAAGTGACGCTTCTGCCCAATGCCACCACCATGCTTCACTGTAGGTATTGGCCAGGTGATGAACGTTGCCTGGTTTCCTCCAGACATGACGCTTGCCATTCAGGCCAAAGAGTTCAATCTTTGTTTCATCAGACCAAAGAATTTTGTTTCTCATGGTCTGAAAACCCTTCAGGTGCCTTTTGGCAAACTCCAGGTTGGCTGTCATCTGCCTTTTACCTATGTAGTGTCTAACGCCTGGCCACGCTACCATACAGGCCTGATTGGTGGAGTGCTGCAAAGATATTTGTTCTTCTGGAAGGTTCTCCTCTCTTCACAAAAAAACACTGGAGCTCTGTCAGAGTGACCATCGGGTTCTTGATCACCTACCTAACTAAGGCCCTTCTCCCCCAATCGCTGAGTTTGGCCGGGCGGCCGCTCTAGGAAGAGTCCTAGTGGTTCCAAACTTCTTCCATTTACCGATGATGGAAACCACTGTGCTCATTGGGACCTTCAATGCTGCAGACATTTTTCTGTTCCCTTCCCCAGATTAGTGGCTCCATACACAATCCTGTCTCCGAGGTCTACAGACAATTCCTTTGACTTCTTTTTTTTTTTTTTTTATGACATTACATTTTTTTTTTTTACTATTGCAATTTAGTGTAAATATGAGATCGGAGTTCTTTTTGACCCCAGATCTCACATGTAAGAGGTCCTGTCTTGCTTATTTTCTATTACAAGGTATCTTTACATTTTTGACACATAATAAAAAATATTCTAGCAAATTAAGATAAAGCATAGCCTCCTGGGTACCTTTTCTTTTTCAGCTTCCACAGGAAGGCTGCCACCTTTAATAGCCAAGTAAACAAACCCGGATCGGAATTTTAAGTTACGGATTTCTTTACTGCCGAGGTCTTCAAATGCTTTCTTCGCAGCATCGTTTAACCTGTGAGGACAGATGTGTGTTAATGAAGGAATACTATACACACACACATACACATATATATATATTATATACACACACACATATATACGTCTTTGCTGTCCGAGTCCCTACAGGGGAAATTCAATATATATATATATATATATATATATATATATATATATATATATATATATATATATATATATATATATATATATATATATATATATATATATATATTAAATAAAAATAGAAAGTTAAAGCCAAAGTTTATTCTGCTTATTATTTGCCTTTCCTGGTTGCCCCTCCTCATCAAAATGCTATTAAATGTTTTTAATAAAACCTTTAACAAAACCTTTCTTATTTTCTCACTGTGCCCATGCCTCACTGGACTCACTGTGCCCATGCCTCACTGGACTCACTGTGCCCATGCCTCACTGGACTCACTGTGCCCATGCCTCACTGGACTCACTGTGCCCATGCCTCACTGGACTCACTGTGCCCATGCCTCACCGGACTCACTGTGCCCATGCCTCACTGTGTCCATGAATAGACTGACGTTTAACATGGGAGTCTATGGAAGGGGTCCCCAGCTTTGAAAAATTGGTGCTCCCCAGCCGTAGGTCCCCCAGACAACAAACTTTGCATACTTGTAGAGGAGAAATGGGTGCTACATGTGTGCCAAGTTTTGGGTCCAGGGGACCTACGCCCGGCAAGGACCAGGTCCCCAAAATCACTGGAGAAATTACAGTTTAACATGGGAGTCTATGGAAGGGGTGACCATTGTCACTACACCAAAAGTAAGGGGAAATACATCATTTTAGAGATACTGCCAGAACAAGAGGTGAAGGCAAGTTTTCCAATGAAAACTAAAAAAAGAAAACCTGATCGAGGTTGTAACTCTTACTTTACTTAAACCCACACCTGGATGACACTCGCCAGAGGGGTTACACCATCAATAACAGGGGCGTAGATAATGAGGGGGTCGGGGGGGTTCAACCCCCCAGTAACCATCCACAGTGCCGCAATCTGTTTTCTCCACGCATTGATATGCAGTGCAGTGAGAGAACACACTTGCCACTTTGCCAACTATCCCGAAATCTGAGCAGTGATGTCTACCAACATCCCTTGTGCTCAGAACATGTTGAGCATGCAGCAAGATGTCGGGCACTGGAAAACTCCCTGCATTCCAGGCAATGAAAGGAACACTGTACTGTGAGAGGAGATACAGCACAAGCAAAGCCCCTGCCTGGTAGGGGAACCTCTGATCGGGTGTGTGATCAACAATTGGGCAGTTGGGGTTGGTGGGTTAAAATGTCACCACCTTGACTGGCAATGCAGGATGGGGATTGGGGTTTACTTTCACTGCAACACTACTATTGCCATGTTGGCACCATGTTTTACTGCACCACGTGACACCAACCCTAGTGAAGCCACTGCCAAGACCCTCCCAGCAACCAGAATATGGGTGGTGCAGTAACCTAGTCAAGTGATGGAAGGACTCAGTGGGGGGATTCAAGCCCCCAACACTTATTGAACACAACACATCAGTTTTATGTACACAAATCTTTTAGTCATCCTATAACTAAACATTAACCTTCATTCAATATGTCAACACTCTGGCTGGTATGAGTTACAAATGAGATGAACTGCTTATCTTTCCTGGAGAAAATGCTGCTACAGGTTCCCTTTAGTGCTAGCCACATACACTATATTACCAAAAGTATTGGGACGTCCGCCTTTACACGCACATGAACTTTAACCACTTCAATACCAGAAACTTCCTGCCCAGGCCAATTTTCAGCTTTCAGCGCGGTCGCTTTTTAAATGACAATTGCGCGGTCATGCTACACTGCACCCAAACAGAATTTTTATTATTTTGTTCCCACAAATAGAGCTTTCTTTTGGTGGTATTTGATCACCTCTGCGGTTTTTATTTTTTACTAAACAAATAAAAGAAAAATATATTTCTTTTTTTGTTTCCGTTATAAAACGTTGAAAATAAGTACGTTTTCTCCTTTCATTAATGGGCACTGATAAGGCGGCACTGATGGGAACCGGTAGGCTGCACTGATATGCACCATCTCTGGTGGTCCTGGCTGCATGCTGGTGGTCCTGGGCGGGCTTCCGAGGGGGGGGGGCTGCGTTGATAAACAATCAGCACAGACCCCCCCTGTCAGGAGAGCAGTAGATCAGCTCTCCTCTGATAGATGCGAGAGAGGAAAAGCTGATCAACACCTCTTCCCGTTATCATCCGTGATTGGACACGGCTGATCACGTGGTAAAGAGCCTCCGACGGAGGCTCTTTACCGAGATCGGTGTAGCGGTGTCAGACTGACACACTGCACCACCGATCGCCGCGATGTGCTCCCCCACAGGCGCATGGCATGTGTTATCCAGCTGGACGTCATTTGACGTCCAGTCAGGATAACGCAACCACCGCCCGGCCATCATTTTGCTATAGGCTGAGCGATAAGTGGTTAATGGCATCCCAGTCTTAGTCCGTAGGGTTCAATATTGAGTTGGCCCACCTTTTGCAGCTATAACAGCTTCAACTCTTCTGGGAAGGCCGTCCACAAGGTTTAGGAGTGTGTCTATGGGAATGTTTGACCATTCTTCCAGAAGCACATTTGTGAGGTCAGGCACTGATGTTGAATGAGAAGGCCTGGCTCGCAGTCTACGTTCTAATTCATCCCAAATGTGTTCTATCGGGTTGAGGTCAGGAGTCTGTGGAGGCCAGTTAAGTTCCTCCACCCCAAACTCACTCATCCATGTCTTTATGGACCTTGCTTTGTGCACTGGTGTGCAGTCATGTTGGAACAGGAAGGGGCCGTCCCCAAACTGTTCTCACAAAGTTGGGAGCATGAAATTGTCCAAAATGTCTTGGTATGCTGAAGCCTTAAGAGTTCCCTTCACTGGAACTAAGAGGCCAAGCCCAATGCCTGAAAAACAACCCCACTAATTGATTTGGACCAGTGCCAAAAGAAAGGTCCATAAAGACATGGATGAGCAAGTTTGGGGTGGAGGAACTTGACTGGCCTTCATAAAGTTCTGACCTCATCCCGATAGAACACCTTTGAGATAAATTAAAATGGAGACTGTGGGCCAGGGCTTCTTGTCCAACATCAGTGCATGACATCACAAATGCGCTTCTGGAAGAATGGTCAAACATTCCCATAGACACTCCTAAATCTTGTGGACAGCCTTATCAGAAGAGTTGAAGCAGTTATAGCTGCAAAGGGTGAGCCAACTCAATATTCAACCCTACGGACTAAGACTGGGATGCCATTAAAGTTTTTTGGTATATAGCGTATCTGAAAGTCTAGACCAGGGATATGCAATTAGCGGACCTCCAGCTGTTGCAAAACTACAAGTCCCATCATGCTTCTGACTCTGGTGTCATGCTTGTGGCTGTCAGAGTCTTGCTATGCCTCATGGGAATTGGGAATTGTAGTTCTGCAACAGCTGGAGGTCCGTTAATTGCATATCCCCGGTCTAGACCCTTCTACTGAAGGATATACTTACATTTCACACTGGTTTACTCCTGCCCTTGGCAAGTACCAAATGTCCAAGCCCCTACACCTTAATACAGGGTTTGACAAATTTGCTTGGAATCTAGGAGCCAGCTAAAAAAGTTAGGAGCCAGAAACACGCCCCGTCCCGCCAAGCTCGCGTGCAGAAGCGAACGCATACGTGAGTAGCGCCCGCATATGAAAACGGTGTTCAAACTACACATGTGAGGTATCGCCGCGTTTGGTAGAGCGAGAGCAATAATTCTAACCCTAGACCTCCTCTGTAACTCAAAACATGCAACCTGTAAAAAAAAAATTAAACGTCGCCTACAGAGATTTTAAAGGGTAAAAGTTTGTTGCCATTCCACGAGCGGACGCAATTTTGAAGCGTGACATGTTGGGTATCAATTTACTCAGCGTAACATTAGGTTTCCCAATATAAAAAAAATTTGGGCTAACTTTACTGTTTTATTTTTTAATTAAAAAAAGTGTATTTTTTCCCAAAAAAGTGCGCTTGTAAGACCGCTGCGCAAATACGGTGTGACAGAAAGTATTGCAATGACCGCCATTTTATTTTCTAGGGTGTTAGAATAAAAAAAAAATAATAATAATAAATATATATATATAATATTTAAGGTTTGGGGGGTTCCAAGTAAAGGGAAGGAGATGGGCGGACAGTGAAAACAGGCAGTGGAAGCTCCATTAGCATTGCTGGTTGTCTTGTCATGCCAACGGCCACCACAAGAGGGTGCCAGATTCCAGAAGGAAGCATAGGACTGCAGAAGGCCGCAAAGCAGAATACCCCAGGCACCAGGTTGCCAGTTCTAGTCACAAATGCGACCTGGCGCCTGGGGTTTGTTGAGCCCTGCCTTAATACATGTGGTCAACAGTTTAATGTACTGTAAGATCATTGTGAATAGACTACTTCATCCTTCTTCAATATACTTGTGCATTCTAATTGCACAAGTGAGATCCAGTATGTGGGCCATCCAGGGGTGTAATGTATAAGTATTTTACAAACAAAGAACTTATTCTTACTTGGTATTTACGTCATCATAGCTGGCCACCATGACAATGGACTTATCAGGGATCTTGTTCATAAACTCGACCATCTGTCCGGTGAAATCTGTCAAAGAAGGACAACATACAGAGATGATTTATTGCACAATTGAAGTCTTCTGTGAGTACCCACTGTCCATTGGTTCCTAAAAAGGGATTCCTCTGGCTTTTTTCCTTTTCCTGGCTTCACTTATTACAAAGCTTGCGCACTACACTGCATAAGTACTGCACCATAAAGAGTAACTGGGTATTTCTGAATAATATATACAGTGCAGCTACAATGAGCCACTCCGCTCATTGGGACCTTCAATGCCGCAGACATTTTTCTGTACCCTTCCCCAGATCTGTGCCTCCATACAATCCCTAAAGGTCAACATTCCTTGGACTTCATGATCTGGTTTGTGCTCCGACATGCACTGTTAAGTGTGGGCCCTTATATAGACAGGTGTGTGCCTTTCCAAATCATGTCCAATCAACTGAATTTACCACAGGTGGACTCCAATCAAGTTGTAGAAACATCTCAAGGATGATCAGTGGAAACAGGAGGCATCTGAAAATTTTGAGTGTCATGGCAAAGGCTGTGAATACTTCTGTACATGGGATTTTTAATTTTTTTTAGTTTTTAATAAATTTGCAAAGATTTCAAACAAACTTCTTTCACATGGTTATTATGGGTTATTGCTTGTAGAATTTTGAGGAGCGCTGGGCCCAAAGGGAGCCATACGTCCTTCTCCTTGCTAGGCAGAACGAAACTGAGGCTGCATGCTGCAGTGAGGAGGGTTATGTCTGGAGGGACCGCCCCCTGGGCGGGGCTGTTCAACTCTGTTAATGTAACATGTATTGGACATGTTTCTGCCTAGTCCTCTCCTGTAAACAGGGAACATAACCCACTTGTCAAGATTTAAGGAGCTGTGTCCGTCCATGGTCGATAAGAGAAATAATGAATTAAATCCATTTTGGAATAAAGCATAACAAAATCGTGGAAAAAGTAAAGCGCTGTGAATACTTTCCGGGTGCACTGTACACTCATTTTTAGATTTCACTTCCTTCATGATCAGGCCATGTCTTGCTATTCAACACTTTGCTCGTTTAACGAATAATTGCGCGATCATACAACGCAGTACTCAAATTACATTTTTTACTTTTTTTCACACACAAAGATTTCCTTTGGTGGTATTTGATCACCACGCCGTTTTTTTAAAATATTTATTTTGCTATATAAAAACGGAAAAAATACAATTTATTTTTTAAACCAAAAACAGTGGGCCAGATCCACGTAGCAGGTTGTATTTTTATGCAGGCGTAGCGTATCCAAGTAACGCTACGCCGCCGCAACTTTGAGAGGCAAATGCTGTATTCACAAAGCATTTGCCTCTAAAGTTACGGCGGCGTATCATAATTCTCCCGGCGTAAGGGCGCGCAATTCAAATCTATGTGATGGGGGCGTGTTTTATGTTAATACATCGTGACCCGATGTAATTGAAGTTTTTTTGGAACGGCGCATGCGCCGTCCGTGGGGGTATCCCAGTGCGCACGCTTGAAATTAAACCAGAACAAGCCAATGCTTACGACGGTGACATCATTCTACGCAAAGCCCTATTCGCGAACGACTTGCGCAAACGACGTAACATTTTCAAAATTCGACACGGGAACGACGGCCATACTTAACATTGAGTATGCCTCATATAAGCAGAGGTAACTATACGCCGGAAAAAGCCGAACGCAAACGACGTAAAAAAATGTGCCGGCCGGACATACGTTCGTGGATCGCCGTATCTAGCTAATTTGCATACTCGACGCGGAATTCAACGGAAACGCCACCTAGCGGCCAGCATAAATATGCACCTTAGATCCGACGGCGTACTAAGACGTACGCCTGTCGGATCGAGCCTAGAGTCCGTTGTATCTTGTTTTGTGGATACAAAACAGAGATACGACGCGGGAACTTTGAAATTACGCGGCGTATCAATAGGTACGCCGGCGTAATTCTTTTGTGGATCTGCCCCAGTATTTTTTACTTTCTGCTACAAAACATATCCAATAATAATAATGAATACATTTTGGCCAAAATGTATTCTGCTATATGTCTTTGATTAAAAAAAAAAATCCTAATAGGTGTATATTGATTGGTATTTGTGAAAGTTATAGCGCCTACTGTACAGATGAGAATAAATTGTATATATATATATATATGATATAGAGCACGCCATTAAAAAAATATATACTACTAATGGCAGTGATCTGCAACTTATATTGGGACTTCAATAGTGCAGCAGGCGATCTGACTGTAACTGACTCTAACTGCTGGGGGGGGGGGGGACTGACTAACTGCCACTGACATCACCAGTGCCATTATTACAGTGATTAGTGCTAATAATATGCACTGCCACTTGCAGGGAAGGGGTTAAATGTGTGCCAGTGTGTAAAGTGTGCTGCTTTTACTAATAGATCTCTTCGTTTTTCATCCCTGCTTTGCTTATTATTACTTAAAGTGTTACTAAACCCCGGACCCTGCAGTCACTATATCTGATCTCCCACAGTACACAGAACATGGAAATACAATTGTTTTCCTAAATATAAACTCCAAAATACTTTTTTTCATCAGTCTTGTGACTTCTATCAGTGTCTGGTTAAAGCTTGTAGGATGAGTTTTCATTCTCCCCTGATTGTCCCATGAGGCTGCATGGCCCCTGACCCTCAGTCTGGACAGTGCTGATTGGCCCTGTGCTGATCACATGCACTCTCCCAAGGAAAAAAAAAAAACTCTCTAGCAATACACACCAAACAGAGCATGTGCAGCTTGTCCCCAAGGCTCTGTAAATATCAGGAGATGCATTGAGGACAGTGGAAAAAAGAGAGGATCAGAGAAGACTGGATCAAACAGCCTTTTTATACAATGCAGATGATTAACCCCTTAGGTTCCACAGTGAGTACAACAAGCATGCTTTACTGCGTATACAGACTGATTTGACTGTTGTGAGTTTAGGAACAGTTAACATTTTTTTTTAAATTGGACTATGGATGAGCACGCTGCATTTTGCTTACTCTAACTAGCTGCTCTAATAAGACGGCGTCACCTTGCCTATGCACCTCTGTCTGAAATGCCCGGTGTTTCTGGGTATGGTGGAGCACACAATCTCTTGCCTGGATGCAGAGCTTGTGATTGGCCCAAATACTATCATGGAGGAGGATGTCAGTAACCTTGCGCAATCTTTGATATTTAGCAATACTTAGCTAATTGAGGATTTTGGTGAAGTGGTGGAGGAGGACAGTGAGCCCAAGAAGACTAATAGCTGGATTCAGATATTCGTGCCTAACGTTAAGGCAGGCGTAGCGTATCTCATATACGCTACGCCGCCGTAAGTTAGAGAGGCAAGTGCTGTATTCACAAAGCACTTGCGTCCTAAGTTATGGCGGCGTAGCGTAAATGTGCCGGCGTAAGTGCGCCCAATTCAAATTGTGAAGAGGTGGGCGTGTTTTATGTAAGTAAAGCATGACCCCACGTAAATGACGTTTTGAACGAACGGCGCATGCGCCGTCCGTTGACGTATATCAGTGCGCATGCTCCAAATTACGCCGCAAAGATTTATTGGTTTCGACGTGAACGTAAATTACGCCCAGCCCCATTCACGGACGACTTACGCAAACGACGTAAAAATTTAACAATTCAACGCGGTTCCGACGTCCATACTTAACATTGGCTGCGCCATCTTTTTGGTGGAATATCTTTAGGCCTGAAAACGCCTTACGTAAACGGCGTATCTTTACTGCGACGGGCAAGCGTACGTTCGTGAATAGGCGTATCTCGCTGATTTACGCATTCTAGGCGTAAATCAGCGTACACGCCCCTAGCGGCCGGCGTAAATAGACAGCTAAGATACGACGGCGCCAGCGGTCGTATCTTAGCTAGATTTAAGTGTATCTCAATTTGAGAATACACTTAAATACACGACGGCGCAGATTCAGAGTTACGACAGCGTATCTACTGATACGTCGGCGTAACTCTACGTGAATCTGGCTATAAAAGTCCCTGGAAGGGCAAAGCGACAAAGGGCCAGATTCACGTAGGGCAGCGGCGGCGTAACGTATCGTAGATACGTTACACCGCCGCAATTTTTCATCGCAAGTGCCTGATTCACCAAGCACTTGCGATGAAAACCTACGCCGGCGGCCTCCGGCGCAAGGCGGGCCAATTTAAATGGGCGTGTGCCATTTAAATTAGGCGCGCTCCTGCGCCGGACCTACCGCGCATGCTCCGTTTCCGAACTCCCGCCGTGCATTGCGCGCCGTGATGTCATTTTTTCGAACGACGACGCACGTAGCGTAATTCCGTATTCCCAGACGGCTTACGCAAACAACGTTATTTTTTAAATTTAGACGCGGGAACGACGGCCATACTTTATACAGCAATACGATTGCTGTGTAAAGTTAAGGCACCAAAAAAAACTACTAACTTTGCGACAGGAAACTAGACTAGCGGCGACGTAGTGAACACGAAAAACCGTCGGGAATCGCCGTGACTCCTAATTTGCATACCCGACGCTGGTTTACGGACGCAAACTCCCCCCAGCGGCGGCCGCGGTATTGCATCTTAAGATCCAACAGTGTAAAACAATTGCACCTGTCGGATCTTATGGCTATTTATGCGTAACTGATTCTATGAATCAGTCGCATAGATAGAAACAGAGATACGACGGCGTATCAGCAGATACGCCGTCGTATCTCCACTGTGAATCTGGCCCAAAGTACCTAAAATACTCCTGCAAAATGTCCATCAATACCAAGCTTTGTCCACTAGATGTCACTGTGCAATCATATTGATAGGACATAATATACAAGCTTCCTTTACTTCTTGTTTCAGTTCTTTAGAGCACAGCCCACATTGTATATCTGCATTATCTTGTAACTGTAATTAATTGAGCTGTAATTGCTATACGCAGCACCAAGGACATTCAACCATGGTAGATAAAAAGGAGTTGCAACCGCTGACTTGCTTTCCAAAATCCTCATCCTTGTGTCCTGACCCGATACAAACATGCAGCCAATAAAGTCAGAATTCTTGACCCGCGTGTTTTTTACACGTTTTCAACTCAAAGCATAGATGCCCTCATTTATTAGCCCACAACATCAGAATGAGAGCGGACGCACCCAGAGGTCTCTGTGCATGTCCTCCATTATCTTGCCAAGGGAAGGACAAGAAACCTCGGGTGATCCGATATGAAAGTTTTGACTTTGATCAGGAAGTTCATACTTGGCCTTGCCACCTCCCGTTGGTTCTGCAATGTGATTGAGCGGTTGCAAAGACCTAACCAGAACCTACAGAGTATGGCTAAGCTCCAAATGCCAAATACAAGAGTCAGGCCTCATACACACGGCCGAGGAACTCGACGTGCCAAACACATCGAGTTCCTCGTCGAGTTCAGCCCTGAAGCCGCCGAGGAGCTCGGCGGGCCGAGAGCTCCCATAGAACAACGAGAAAATAGAGAACATGTTCTCTATTTTCTCGACGAGTTCCTCGGCGGCTCCAACGGGCCGAAAGTGTACAGACGACAGAGTTTCTCGGCAGAATCCGGCTCTGACCGAGTTTCTCGCAGAATTCTGCCGAGAAACTCTGTCGTGTGTACGAGGCCTCACAGATACTTTGGAACAGTGTTCTCTACTGCCTTTATCTGGCACTATTCCTCACACTTATATGAAGATCAATATCTCCCACTGACACAAGGGGGCACTATTCCTACCATGGACACAAACAACGGGGCACTGTTCATTCCACCGACACAAATAACGGGGCATTAAACCCCTTACTGACACTAATAATGGAGACAAATTCCTTCCATTGACACCAACAATGGAGCCTAATCCTTCTACTGGCACCAACAATGGAGCCTAACCCTTCTACTGACACCAACAATGGAGCCTAACCCTTCTACTGACACCAACAATGGAGCCTAACCATTCTACTGACACCAACAATGGAGCCTAACCCTTCTACTGACGCCAACAATGGAGCCTAACCCTTCTACTGGCACCAACAATGGAGCCTAATCCTTCTACTGGCACCAACAATGGAGCCTAACCCTTCTACTGGCACCAACAATGGAGCCTAACCCTTCTACTGGCACCAACAATGGAGCCTAACCCTTCTACAGACACCAAAAATGGAGCCTAACCATTCTACAGACACCAACAATGGAGCCTAACCCTTCTACAGACACCAACAATGGAGCCTAACCCTTCTACAGACACCAACAATGGAGCCTAACCCTTCTACTGGCACCAACAATGGAGCCTAATCCTTCTACTGACACCAACAATGGGGCCTAATCCTTCTACTGACACCAACAATGGAGCCCAATCCTTCTACTGACACCAACAATGGAGCCCAATCCTTCTACTGACACCAACAATGGAGCCCAATCCTTCTACTGACACCAACAATGGAGCCCAATCCTTCTACTGACACCAACAATGGAGCCCAATCCTTCTACTGACACCAACAATGGAGCCCAATCCTTCTACTGACACCAACAATGGAGCCTAATCCTTCTACTGACACCAACAATGGAGCCCAATCCTTCTACTGACACCAACAATGGAGCCTAACCCTTCTACAGACACCAAAAATGGAGCCTAACCATTCTACAGACACCAACAATGGAGCCTAACCCTTCTACAGACACCAACAATGGAGCCTAACCCTTCTACAGACACCAACAATGGAGCCTAATCATTCTACTGGCACCAACAATGGAGCCTAATCCTTCTACTGACACCAACAATGGGGCCTAATCCTTCTACTGACACCAACAATGGAGCCCAATCCTTCTACTGACACCAACAATGGAGCCCAATCCTTCTACTGACACCAACAATGGAGCCCAATCCTTCTACTGACACCAACAATGGAGCCCAATCCTTCTACTGACACCAACAATGGAGCCCAATCCTTCTACTGACACCAACAATGGAGCCCAATCCTTCTACTGACACCAACAATGGAGCCCAATCCTTCTACTGACACCAACAATGGAGCCTAATCCTTCTACTGACACCAACAATGGAGCCCAATCCTTCTACTGACACCAACAATGGAGCCTAATCCTTCTACTGACACCAACAATGGAGTACGATTCCTCATGATGCCCTGTCATTGGTTTCAGTTGGTGGAATAGTGCCCCAAAGGCCAGATAAAGGCAAGCAAAGGGCCGCAGTTTGGAGAACAATGGTCTAGGGGTAGAGGAATGAGGTGTAATCATTTCCCCTACTGACCCCATCAATGGGGCCCCATTGCTTCTATTAAACCAATGATGCCGGGGCATTTTCTACTTCTACTGGCCTCAGTCCAGCCCTCCCCCCCCCCCTGCTTAGAGAGTTTGGATACCCCCTGCCCTAGACTTACCAAGCATTTAACCCTTGCACTACTAGGGGGCCCCACTGCAAGGGTACATTTTTTTTTCCCACCTGAGGAGGGGGCTCCAACAAAAAAAAATATGGACAAAACCATTACATATTCAGGTCCCTTTTACACTTTATTGTCAAAAATATCTTTGTCAATGGGGTTCAATATTTAGTTGGCCCACCATTTTCACCTATAACAGCTTCAACTCTTCTGGGAAGGCCGTCCACAAGGTTTAGGAGTGTGTCTATGGGAATGTTTGACCATTCTTCCAGAAGTGCATTTGTGAGGTCAGACACTGATGTTGGACAAGAAGATCTGACTTGTAGTCTTTGCTCAAATTCATCTCAAAGGTGTTCTATCGTGTTGAAGTCGGGACTCTGTGCAGGCCAGTCAAGTTCCTCCACCCCAAACTCGCTCATCCATGTCTTTATAGACCTTGCTTTGTGCACTGGTGCGCAGTCATGTTGAAACAGGAAGGGGCCATCCCCAAACAGTTACCTCAAAGTCGGGAGCAGGAAATTGTTCACCATGTCTTGGTAGACACAGATGAGTGAGTTTGGGGTGGAGGAACTTGACTGGCCTGCACAGAGTCCTGACCTCACAAATGCGCTTCTGGAAGAATGGTCAAACATTCCCATAGACACACTCCTAAACCTTGTGGACAGCCTTCCCAGAAGAGCTGAAGCTGTTATAGCTGCACAGGGTGGGCCAACTCAATATTGAACCCTACAGACTAAGACTGGGAAGCCAATAAACTATGCAAAAGCAGGGGTCCTAATACTTTTGACAACGTAGTGTATCTGATATCGTGTGTATCCTGTGTTTCATACCTTGAAAAAGTCACGCGACAAGTGATGTAACGCGTAGGGGAGGAGACGAGTGACGAGATCTGACGAGTTTGAGGAGTCCAACATTGTATCTGATCGTATTACACGCGGAGACACATTTGATTAAATGGGAGTTGTTTACATACAACGTTTTTCTAGCCAGTGTTTAGCATACTACGCTATGGTTTCTTATTTGTTTGATATCCTTGGTGTGTGTGTAAGTATACCTGGAGAAGAGGGACGTACTGAACGCTCGGATTTGCTTGACAATTGCAGAGGACTGCTGTATGTCAGAAAGCACCTTACAGTACCTGTGACCAAACACGTTGCTATCTCATATGGATTGATCTCCTTTTGATATGTATATATGGATATACACAGGGGGCTAGATTCACATAGATTAGCGGATCTTTAGATCCGCGTAATCTATGTGATTTATGATCCGCCGGTGCAATTTAGCGAGGCTAGTGCAGTATTCACAAAGCACTTACCTCAAAAATTATCGTAACTCCCCCGGCGGAATTCAAATTCCGCGGCTAGGGGGAGTGTACAATTTAAATCAGGCGCGTTCCCAGGCCGATTTAACTGCGCATGCGCCGCCGGCGAAATTTCCCAGTGCGCATGCTCCAAATGACGTCGCTAGGACGTCATTGTTTTCGGCGGCAACGTCAATTGCGGCCATCCGTATTCCAGACCGACTTACGCAAACAACGTAAAAATTTGAAACTCGGCGCGGGAACGACGGCCATACTTAACATTAGCTACCCCTCATATAGCAGGGGTAACTATCCGCCGGAAAAAGCCGAACGCAAACGACGTAAAAAAAAAAAGCGACAGGCTGGCGTTCGTTTCTGAATCGGCGGTTCTCCTCATTTGCATATCCGACGCGTAAAAGACCGAGGCGACACCTAGCGGCCGGCGGGAGATTGCAGCCTAAGATCCGACGGTGTAAGTCACTTACACCAGTATGATCTAAGGGAGATCTATGCGAAACTGATTCTAATGAATCAGTCGCATAGATCCGACCGTCGGATCTCAGAGATACGACGGCGTATCAGGAGATCCGCCGTCGTATCTCTTTGTGAATCTGGCCCAGGGTGTATTTATTGTAGCACTTTATTCTGAATTTTGCACATGTAACCTATTTATATTTATATTACCATTGGGAGTTAATTTTTAGTGTCTTTTTATTGGACACACTTTTTTTTTAGTTGCCTTTGATATACTTTTATGGTTGTTTGTTGAATATACACGATTTACGGTATTATTAGCAACACTTTACACATTCACACAACTGGCGTTTTGATGAATATATGGGTTGATTTTAGCGCAATTACACTCCTTTTATTCATTTTATTTATGTAGTGTATCTGATCACATCTTTCCGAATTTGTTTGTACTTTGAATGTTTCCTTTATTACTGTAAAAAGTAATTTATATTTGATAAAAAAAAGTGATTTATAACAGGTGCAAATTTGTAAGATGCTGAACAGTCAGCAATAAACTTTGATCGCTGCTGTCCAAAAATAAAAGTTAAAATTTGACAGAGCTGTTTACTTTCTCAGCCAATGACGGAAAATCTGTTGGGCCAATGCCGAATAGGAAGGAGTGCTTTCCAAAAAAAAAAAACACACACCAACCAATACCAGACATACTCAAATGAAAGTAAGGGAATGACGTCCTTGCTTCATCATTATAGATCCAACACTAAAGAGCAAGCTGGAAACTCTGGCCCAGATTCTCAAAAGAGATACGACGGCGCATCTCCAGATACGCCGTCGTATCTCTGCGTAGCGCCGTCGTATCTATGTGACTGATTCTTAGAATCAGTTACGCATAGATATTCATTAGATCCGACAGGCGTAAGTCTCTTACGCCGTCGGATCTAAACTGCAATTTTTTTTTTTGCCAGCTAGGTGGCGCTTCCGTCGATTTCCGCGTTGAGTATGCAAATTAGCTATATACGCAAATTCCCGAACGTACGCGCGGCCAACGCAGTAAAGTTACGATGTTTACGTTAGGCTTTTCCCGGCGTAAAGTTGCCCCTGGGTCTATGAGGCGCAGCCAATGTTAAGTATGGCCGTCGTTCCCGCGTCGAAAATGTAAAAATTTAAGTCGTCCGTGAATGGGGCTGGACGTCATTTACGTTCACGTCGAAACCAATGACGTCCTTGCGACGTCATTTGGAGCAATGCACACTGGGATATTTGACGGACGGCGCATGTGCAGTTCGTTCGGCGCGGGGACGCGCTTCATTTAAATGATACACGCCCCCTACCCGCCGAATTTGAATTCCGCCGGGTGATTTACGCTACGCCGCCGCAACTTTACAGGCAAGTGCTTTGTGAATAAAGCACTTGCCTAAAAAACTTGCGGCGGCGTAACGTAAATCAGATACGTTACGCCCGCACAAATTTGCAGCGATTTACGTGAATCTGCCCCTCTGTCTTTAAAGTAGAAGTTCACCCAAACCCTAACCAACTCTAAACCTGTGTAGCGCCTGTGTACTTCCAAGTACCGGTGCTATTAAAAGTTAAGGGATAATCAGAGTGTAATTGACTCTGATTCTGATTGCAATTCTACAAAGGGTCTCTGTTTCAGCTGGGCTGTACTGTGGGTCCATTCTGTTGTTCCCGGGGTGCTATACCACCCCGGGGAGACAGGTGGCTCCAGTGGAGTCCAGGCTGGGGTGCCTCTTGCCAGCAGCCAATCAGGAGAGAGTTTCTCTCGCGGGGCATGCTGGGAGAGGGTACTTCTGGAGCAGACGCCATTAAGGCGGGGCTCTTTTCCTGAGGTGGCACCCACCTTTAGGGTGACCACACATCATGGCCCCCCGGCGAGATGGCCTACCAGGCTGGGGGGCGCGTGCCACGCCGTGTTCCTGGTTCCGGGACCATGTTGGCCCGGAACATTTAAAGCTGTGGTGGGGCCCCAGTGTTCGACTGGGTCCCCAATTCTGAGAAGATCCCAAGCAAGATAGCTGTTCGGTGGGGAGTCCGCCTGAGTAGAGCCAAGAGAGGCTGGCGATCCAACAGGGCCTAGACAATCCATCGGGGATCAAGGCAACCGGACACTGAGAGGTTGGATGTCAGCAACCTGTCAGTCGGTCACCTGATTGAAGATACTACCTGAAGGAGATTCAGGCACAAATTCTACCAAGGAGAATTGTCTCCATGATCTAAGTTCTAGTCAGAGATCTTTTCCCTCCAAATTCCGAGTGATACTCTGGCTGCCAGGTCGGTGTGAGAGGCCTGTCCAGTAACACTATACCCACTCCGGGTGGAGTGGCGACGAAAGTAAAGTATCGTTGGAAGCAGGACTGTTGGGTAAAATAAAAGACACCTGCTGTGTGGACATTCCATTGCTTGGCTCTCATCATCTACCCTAGACGGCGGAGTCACAGAGGTAACACGTCACCCAATCTATAACCAGCGGCTCCTTCGGGGGTGAGCGCTACACCTACTTGCACAGACACATTCTAAGCCTATCTATCTAGCTCCGTAAAGAAGAAATCACTATAAATACCTTTTCTGAAGCCGCACCGGTTTGTTTACATCTGCGGCCCGGACATGACGTCATAACGTCGCGCCCGGGCTTCCGACAGTCATAGAGATGACTGGTGACCATTTGGTCACCGGAAATCTCTATGGTTGTCATCCGGCGGGGGTGTGAAATATACAGTCCTATTTATAAATAACACCATTTCTGATTAAAACAAAAATAATCTTTACTATAGTTCAGACAACCAAAACTATTACATTTGGGAAAGGGATCACCTACATTTTCACCTTCCTCCCCCATTTATACACCACAAAGTGATCCAACAAACCCAGAACTCACCTCCTTCGTACATGTCAAATGTCTTGGTGTCGATGACTTTCAGGGTGTTAGCTGAAAAGAAAGATGGAGAAGGTAGTCAATGGTAAACATACATATACAAAGGAAGGGGGTTCCATATTTTACGAAAACAGAAACATAAGTGCAGCCATTGTTTTCTTGTTTGTGACGGTGTGTGGGCCGCCATCCTGATCCCCACTGTGACCCGAACCAAGCATGTGCATATCGGATACTAGGACACTTAAAGTGTTACTAAACCCAGGAACCTGCAGTCACTATATCTGGTCTCCCACAGTACACAGAGCATGGGAATGCAATAGTTTTAGTAAATATAAACTGCTAAATACCTTTTCTCATCAGCAGTATATATTAGTCTTGTGACTTCTATCAGTGTCTGGTTAAAGCCGGTAGGACATACCCGCACGGACAACCCGCACGGATTCTGCGGGACTTTCCGGCATAGAATTTTTTTCCCGCAGTCCCGCGATGGAGGAAATGTTCCCGCACAGGAAGAGGAGCCAGTGGAGGCAGCACAGGAGGTAAGAAGATATCACCCTGCGACTCATAGGCGTGCACAAGGGGTGTGCCAGGTGTGCCTGGGCACACCCTAATACAGGGGTTGGCAACTGGTCAGTGGTGGGCAGGTGACAGGTAAACTGCAATACTTCCTTCCCAACCCTTAGACCCTGGACAGGAGAGGTGGTGGGGGCAGGGCCGCCATCAGGGGGGTACAGCAGTACACCTGTAAAGGGGCCCAGGGGTCCCCAGGGGCAAAGATCACAACCCCCTATTTTATTTATTTTTTTCGCTCGTCAGCACCCCAATCCCCCTCGACCTGTAAGAGGCCCCAGGGGGCCGGATGGCAACCCCCTATTTATTTTTTTGTACGTCAGCCTCCTGACCTTAATTTGCTTCTCAATTCGGTGCCCCCCGCTTGTCAAATCGCTACACCCCCCCCAGCTTCTCAATTCCTTTTACCCCCCCCCAGTTCTCAATTTGCTCAATTTGCGGAGGCACCACAACCCCCCCCCCCCCCCGGTTCTCTGCTCCACCAAAATTCCTGATGGCGGCCCTGGGTAGGGGTGAAATGTAGTGGAACCGATGTGTATTTTAAATATATGCCACCCCTCCTTTCCCTGTTTCTCTTCCTTTTTTTTCCCTGGGTCCCCCATGTGCTCCCTTGCTCCCCCTTCCTCCCATTGTTTCAGGATGGAGAGCGGGGAAGAGGCCGGTATATATGTCAAATGCATATGTGTTGGAGCTTAAGTGCAATGCAATAGGCTGCGCACACCAATGCTGCGACTGTAATGTCGGGCGGTCAGCGGCAGTTCCCTCCCCCCCCCTTCCCTGCTTATCTACTCTAATGTCGGACAGTCGGCGGAACCCCCCCCCTAACAACTGTAATGTCGGTGGATCGGCTGCAATAACCCGCGACACCCCCCGTCCGTCCCGCGGTAGCTCACCCCCCCCCCCGTTCAACAACTTTGATGTCACAAAAAAAAAAAATTACCATCCCGTGGTAAACCCCCCCCCCCCAACATTTTTCATGTCATGGAAATGAATGAATGTCCCACAGTTGCATTTTGAAACGTTGGGAGGTATGCTGTAGGAGGAGTTTTCATTCTGCTCTGACTGTACTATGAGACTGCAGGACCCTTGACCCTCTGTCTGGACAGTGCTGATCACATGTACCCTCCCAAGAAAAATAAAAAAAAATCCTTGGCAATACACACCAAACTGAGCATGTGCAGCTTGTCCCCCTAGCCTCTGTACTATCAGGAGATGGAGTGGGGATAGTGGAAGAAGAGGAGGAGCAGAGAAGACAGGATCAAACAGGCTTTTTACACAATGCGCAGGATTAACCCCTTAGGTTCCACAGTGAGTATAACAAGCATGCTTTATTGTATATACAGACTGATTTTACTACTGTGCGTTTAGTACCACTTTAAAGGTACATCTAAAGGCTCCAGTATGACGTTCTATACTGGTGTTGTATTTGGTTGTCACTATTTTTAACTCTGTACACTTCCATTGTATCCTATTGATACTATAACTTCCTTTTGTTTAATTTTTGTATTTCTACGCTTGATGTTATTTTTTCACCAGTACCGTAATAGTCCAATCCCCCCCCCCCCTTTTATTTGGCTCTTTGGTGTGGGGACCTTAAACCCAATGTTTCTATACTCAAATCTCTGGATGATGGTACTACTCATTACAGTGTCTATGTATTTTACTTTAGAGGCTATACTTTAATTCTATACAAGTACCAAATCCAGTTACTATGCCATGAGCAAGCCTCAAAAAGTAAGCTTAAATGGTCACTAAAGGAAAACATTTTGTTTTAGCTGAAATGACTGTTTACAGGGTAAAGAGACATAATAGTTAACTGATTCCTTTTAAAAATGATTAAAAATAGATAGAAATCAATCATATAATGTGCCTGCAGTTTAGTTTCGTTTTTGCTGTTTTTTTCTGGTTCTCTGATGTACAGAGAGCCACTAGAGGGCAGTGAGCCAATAGAGGGCAGTGATACTTTGTCTAAAACTCCTCAGCACCAATCCAGTTTCGTTTTACACACAGTAATCACACCTCCTTGATTAGTCACCACAGTGAGAAATCTCCCAGTACTGTGGTGATCAGGAAACAGACAACCAGGAAGTGTCCAGAACAGAGAGGAATTACAGCAACATCAAAGCAAAAACGAACAATGAGGACATGAAACCAGGACTGCAGTAAGGTAAAGGAAGCTATTTAGTTAAAAAAAAATTCCTTTAGTGACCCTTTAAACTTCCTTTACCTTCCTTGACTGAGCCAAATCCTCCTTCATTTGTGTCTCATACACGCGCCCTCCCAGGCACTGCAGCTCACATTGGGACGGTTTCAGCAACAGAGGCAGTGCAGCCAATCCAAAAAAAGCAGTGATCGGGAGTAGGCGTGGCCAGGTGATAATCGACAAGACACATGCTTATGAATCAGCAGTGACAAGGCCGATAGCCACACCCCCTGCACCACCATTCTGCCTGCGATTCCAAATTGAGTGGCAATTGCTGTAGGTGCGCAAACTGCGTTTAGTTGCCATTATCCTTTAATGCCGTCCACAATCGAATCATCATATTTGTGTATTGAACGCTGAATAATTAGGTGTTATTGTTGCGCTACTGTGAATTTTGCTCTATGTGTACTTTTGGTTTATATATTTAATTCTCCCTGGTTTTGATATTAAGGCCCGGTTCACACTTGTGCGAGTTCATAACGAACGCAACGCGTCACAAACACTTTAAATTTGCATGTCATCCCTAAAGTCATTCTTTTCAATGACGGTCGTTCATGTACATGCGTTGCGATTCCTCTACGAATGTGATGCGATAAAAAAAAAAAAATTAGAGAAATATTTTTCTTTGTTTACCATCGTGGCCTTCCACTTTTTGTGTTAACCACTCATCTGAGGACGTATCTGTGGTTATAGGTCAGTGAATGGTGATTTAGGCCAAGTTGATCGAGACTACAGTCTGAGAAACACATTTTTGCCTAATTGTATATATATATTTATATTTTCTATTTTATTTAATTGCTATTTTTGGTCCATTTACATCTCACCGATATGGATAGCATAGAAGACCTGAAATCAGTTTCATATTATGGTGTATTATATTATTCCATTACTTCTATTACATTGCTTCTATTATCCGGTGGTGATATTATGTATTACGTTTTCTTCATTCCCCTGCTTGCCATGGCTGTTCTGCAATCTCCCAATCGGCTGCAGTGCGGATGTTTTGATTCAGAATGGGACGGTGTAGTGGGGAGGTAATGTGACAGGCTCTCGCATTAGACCGTTCTTATTGGTTCCCCCGAACGAGGCGTGGATGCAGCCAATCATCCAACGACCTAGTAGGGATGACGTTAGAGGTGTGGGTAGGTCTGACGGGGGGCGCTACGATTGGCTTCCCCCTCTGAGGCCGCTTACAATGACATTCCGAATGAGGCTTGGCTTCTGCTTCTGGTATGACGAACGGGAGCGAGGCTTGGCCGAGCCTCCTCTAGTATATAATTTGGTGATTGCAATGCGTCGCCCGTGCCCTTTCAAAACGTCAACTTTGTCGAAACCGGTCAGGACGGTGCTACGCAGTGACGTCACCACGCTCCCACATGACCCTGGAAGCACGGGCGCTCGTACTTTTAACTATGCCGGCTGTATTTTAAACTTTTATCTTGTTGTGTGTATTGATCGCATTGGAGCTTTAGAATAAACTCCCCCATGGTTTTAAACCGATAATACACATGTTGCCTCTTTTTTGGTAACCCCCCCTTTTTTATGACACACGGACTGACTGATACTTGCTGGAGCAGATGATATCACCCCTGGTTCGGTCACAGTGGAGGAGATCCTGAGAGAGCAGTCATCTGGAGGTCCGGGTCTATTCATAACCTCTGCAGAGATTTGTATCTGCAAAAGCGCATTTGACCTTACATCTGAGGTCCAACCTATCTGGTAAGAGTCCCCCCTTAATATCTTGTCTTGCACGGAAGAGGATACTACGTTGGTGGTGGCGTTTAGTGACTTCATCTTTACCTTCACACATCTATCCCATACTGTATGGAATCTGGATGCAGTTCACCTGAGTTTTGATTGACTCTCCTTCCCCCCTTATTCTGTTTCAATATTTGAACTGTTTTATTATTTGCTTCAATTTACCTGTGATTATTGGACTCTTTATTGCTGTCCTAATCTGGACTTCTCACATATATATATATTTGATTGATGTCACTCACTTGAATGCATTTGAGTCATAGGTTTTACTTATCAGTGTGTGTTTATGACTACAGGGGTACCCGCCTCTAGGAGTACATTCTCATATCACGTATTGTGATTATTCACTTAGTCCCCATTCACACCTAGGCGTTTTGTCGCCTGTAGTGTGACGCCGCTGCCGCCAGAGGGCTGGAAACACATTGTCCTCTATGGAGATGGTTCACATCTCCACGCCGAACGCCGTACGCCTGTTGCCTGCCGCCTGAAAAAAGGTCCCGGACCTTTTTTCAGGCGGCTTTCGGTGTTCGGGAACCATCTCCATAGAGGGGCACATCCTAGGGGCACATCTAGGCGGACATCCAGGCGCCGCAATTCGCGGGACAAACCGCCGCGATTTCGCCCGCCTAGATGTGAATGGAGCCTTAATATGGATATTTATTATAGCATAAAGTAAAACATTGTGGGGCAGATTCATCAAGAGATACGACGGCGGATCTCCTGATACGCCGTTGTATCTGTGAGAGCCGACAGTCGGATCTGTGAGATCCCACGGTCGGAGCTATGCGACTGATTCATAAGAATCAGTTCCGCATAGATCCCCCTTTAGATCCGACTGGTGTAAGTGACTTACACCAGTCGAATCTTAGGCTGTAATCTCCCGCCGGCCGCTAGGTGTCGTCGCTTTTTTTTAAACGTTGCATATGCAAATGAGGAGAACCGCCGATTCACGCCCGCCCGTCGCTCTTTTTCAACGTCGTTTGCGTTCGGCTTTTTCCGGCGGATAGCTACCCCTGCTAATATGAGGGGTAGCTAATGTTAAGTATGGCCGACCTTCCCGCGCCGAGTTTTAAATTTGTTACGTCGTTTGCGTAAGTACGTCGGGAATACGGATGGCCGTAAGTAACCTAGCCGCCGAAAACAATGACGTCCTAGCGATGTCATTTGGAGCATGCGCACTGTGCTTTTTCGCCGGCGGCGCATGCGCAGTTAAATCGGCGCGGGAACACGCCTGATTTAAATTGTACACCCCCCCTAGCCGCGGAATTTGCATTCCGCCGGGGGGAGTTAGGATCCGACGGTGCAATTTGCGAGGTAAGTGCTTTATGAATCATGCACTAGCCTCTCTAAATTGCACCGGCGGATCGTAAAACAGGTAGATCTGGCGGATCTAAAGATCCGCTGATCTACATGAATCTGGCCCATTGAGTTTTTCAAAAAATTCCCACTCTATTTTTGTTTACAGCGCAAAAAATAAAAAAACTCAGAGGTGATCAAATACCACCAAAAAGAAAGTTCTATTTTTGGAAAAAAAAGGACTTAAATTTTGTTTGGGAGCCACGTTGCGCGACTCGCGCAATTGTCAGTTAAAGCGACGCAGTGCCGAATCACAAAAAGTGCTCTGGTCATTTAGCAGCAAAATGGTCTGGAGCTTAACCACTTAAGGACCGCCTAACGCCCATATATACGTCGGCAGAATGGCACGGCTGGGCACAAGCACGTACAGGTACGTTGCCCTTTAAGTGTCCAGCCGTGGGTCGCGCGCGCTCCGGTCCGAAGCTCCGTGACCATGCCCGCGGGACCCGATCGCCGCCGGTGTCCCACAATCAGGTCACAGGAGCTGAGGAACGGGGAAAGGTGAGTGTAAAACACACCTTCCCCATTCTTCTCTGTGGCAGTGTCACTGATCGTCTGTTCCCTGTTATAGGGAACAACAATCAGTGACGTCACACCTACAGCCTTTAGGGCACACTTAACCCCTTAGTGCCCCCTAGTGCTTAACCCCTTCACTGCCATTGTCATTTTCACAGTAATCTGTACATTTTTATAGCACTTTTCGCTGTGAAAATTACAATGGTCCCAAAATTGTCCGATGTGTCCGCCATAATGTCGCAGTCACGAAAAAAAAAAAAACGCTGATTGCTACCATTACTAGTAAAAAAAAAAAATTATTAATAAAAACACCATAAAACTATCCCCTATTTTGTAAACGCTATAACTTTTGTGCAAACCAATCAAACGTTTATTGCGATTTTTTTTTACCAAACATAAGTAGAAGAATACGTATCGGCCTAAACTGAGGATTTTTTTTTTATATATATATATTTTTGGGGGATATTTATTATAGCAAAAAATAAAAACCGCAGAGGTGATCAAATACCACCAAAAGAAAGCTCTATTTGTGGGGAAAAAAGGACGCCAATTTTGTTTGGGAGCCACGTCGCACGACCGCGCAATTGTCAGTTAAAGCGACGCAGTGCCGAATCGCAAAAGGGGGCAAGGTCCTTAACCTCCATAACGGTCCGGGTCTTAAGTGGTAAAACACACACACACCATAAGCATGTTAAAAATCACAGCAAAATTGTGGCATAAAGTTGCTGCAAAATCAAGATAAAAATCGCAGGCGTTTTCGGCACCTTTTTATTTTTTTCGACACAATGCTGAAAACTTTTTTCAGCCGATAATTTTCGGTGGCCGAAATTTTGGTGCATCACTAATTTCGGGTCGTAGTTCTCTGACTTTCATCAATGCACTTCTTAGAATTGACAGTTGCTGGGTCATTATTTCTCTACAAAATAGACAAACTTACGGTTGATGATGACGAAGTTGAACCCTCTGCTCCCGGTCTCCTTAGGCCCGCCTAGTAATCTGAGCGACAAAAATCAAAGAACAAAATCGCCAATTAGCAACATTTTCATTAAGGATCTGGAAAATTATAGGATTTATTTATTTATTTTTTATATACAAAAAAGGTACCGATCCCATTGCTTCCTCCCTAGCTATCAGCCTGTATGTAGAAGATGAAAGGATGGACAGCCGCACCTCCAAAAAAAAACCTTAGGTTGTCTTTATTTAAAAAATAGGTGGAAAATGCACTACAAATAACAGCAAAGGGTGGAATATAGCCTACGTGTTTCGCACTGTGATCAGTACTTAGTCATGGCTATCAGCCTTTACCCATCCCCAGTCTCCAAAACTGAAGGGCCCATTCTCACCAATGCTATGGCCCACATACACCGATCAGCCATAACATTATGACCACCCACCATAACTGGTCAAGGCATGGACTCCACTAGACCTCTGAAGGTATACTGTGGTATCGGCCACCAAGCCATCAGCAACAGATCCTTTAAGCCCTGTAGGTTGTGAGTTGGGGCCTCCATGGGACACACACACACACACACACACACACACACACACACACACACACACACACACACACATATATATATATATATATATATATATTTTTTTTTTTTTTTTTTCCCAGCACAACCCATAGATGCTCAATTGGATTTACCATTTGAACCCTGAAACATTTACCCCCCTTCATGACCAGGCCAATTTTTGCAATACGGCACTGCGTTTCTTTAAGGCCCCTTTCACATTGGGGCGGGAGTCGCGGTGGCGGTATAGCGCCGCTAAAAATATCGGCGCTATACCGTCGGAATTGCCGCGGGACTCGGCCGCTAGCGGTGCGGTATTAACCCCCGCTAGTGGCCGATAAAGGGTTAATGCTGAGGCGCATTGCGGGCGGTATTACCGCGGTTTCCCATTGTTTTAAATGGGAAGGAGCGCTATACACGCTGCTCCTCTCACCGCTCCAAAGATGCTGCTGACAGGAGATCTTTTTCTCTCCCGCCAGCGCATCGCCTCAGTGTGAAAGCCCTCGGGCTTTCACATTGAGAAGGCTGGGGCAGGAGTTTTTCAGGCGGTATTTAGGCGCTATTTTTAGCGCTGTACCCCCTGAAAAACTCCTCAGTGTGAAAGGGGCCTAACCGACAATTGCGCGGTCGTGCAACACTATACTCAAATAAAATTGGCATCCCTTTTTCCCCACAAATAGAGATTTATTTTGGTGGTATTTGATTACCTCTGCAGGTTTTTATTTTTTTTCGCTATAAAAACAAAAAATGCCTGAAAATTTAGAAAAACAAACATTTTTTTTTTTTACTTTCTGCTATAAAAAAACATACCCAATAAAAAAGAAAATGTAAAAAAAATCCTCAGTTTAGGCCAATTTGTAGTCCGCTACATATTTTTGGCAAGAAAAATCCCAACAAGCAGTCGAAATTCGCAAAGATTACATTCCTAGAACACCCGCGAATTGTGAAAAACTTCAAATTTGAGATGTGATCCAAATTTTTTTTTTTTATTGTTTAAACCCTAAATATGCACCAATATATTGCAATGAAAAAAATTATTATATTGCCATAAAAAAATGGGGGGGGGGGTTCCGTGAACAACTAATAGTTAGAATCTAAGGAAAAATACGCGAATGAGGCCACGAACTCTGAACTGCGACCTTGCGTGGGGTGACTGTATATTGATTGGTTTGTGCCAAATTATAGGCCATTTTTATTTATTTTTTACTAGAAATGGCAGCGATCAGCGACTTATAGCGGGACTGCGATATTGCAGTGACAAAGCAGACAACTGACACTTTTTGGGGACCAGTGACACCAATACCGTGATCAGTGCTAAAAAAACGTGCACTGTGACTTTACTAATGACACTGGCAGGGAAGGGGTTAACAATAAGGGCGATCAAAGGGTTAACTGTGTGCCTAGCCAGTGTTTTAGTACAGTGTGGGAGGTGCTTTTACTAGAGGAAGACATGGATCCCCAGTCCAGAGGATCTATGCCGTTCCTCCTGTCAGAATGTCGATCTGCCTTGTTTACATAGGCAGACCACCTCTCTGGCGCATGATCGGCGGGTGCGGGTGGACAGGGCCGATCCTGGGCGAGTGCATGGGGTGCACCGCACCCAGGCACCACAGAGGTGGGGGTGCCGAAGTGCCAGAATGCTTCCCTCCCCGATATGCATAACGGCCGGCGGCCGCCTGCTCACGTTTTTTTTCCCCAAAAAGGAAGTTGGGTCAGGGCAGGGGCACCGAAGCTCAAGTGGCAGTCACTTATGTAGCAGTGGCCGCTCTGTCACCCACAGCCCCGCACCTCCTGCCAGTCGCGCTCACACTCACAGTGGAGTGAGAGCCAGCCTGTCAGCTCCTGCGGGGGATTTTTTCCTCCCTCTACGCCAAACACTGTCTGCAGCATGTGCGAGCTATCTGCTCGCAGAGCCCGGCCGCCCACTCTGTTCCCTCCCCTGCTTCCTCATTGGTAGGGGGAGGGAGCCCATCAGCCAGGCCTCCAGTAGCTGTAAAGCATCGTGGGACATGTAATCCTGATCGCCAGCGGCCCAAAAGCAATCCCTGGGGGCAGAAAATCTCCAGCCTGCCCACAGGAGGACGGAGAAGAGGCTGCAGGGGAGCGGACTGTCACTCCATGAGGCGAGAGGAGTGAGGAGCAGAGATAATGCAAGTTTTTTGGTGAATGTGTTTTTTTTATTAAAAAGAAAGGCCTTACACTATGAAGATTTCTCTCTTCCTTCTCATTGTTTCATGCTCGGAGCGGATATTATTAATGAGCCAAGTGATGCTGCTGTTTGTTGTCAAAAAAGGGAACCCATGGAATGTCCTTCGCCTCCCAGCCATATATATATATAAATATAAAACAACTCTAAAAAGCCACATGTATGAGAGATGGAGTCGTGGCCATAGAAACATTTGTAAAGGGGAGGAGTTAGTAAGATGACCACCCACATGTGGGGGCGCCAGAAATATTTCTGCACTCAGGTGTCTGTGACCCTAGGATTGGTCCTGCCGGTGGACAAGGAGTTTGTGACACCCGCAGATCAGCTCCTGCTGTGTATAATCACAGCGGGAGCGGGCTGCCAGTGGCGCGCGCTCCCCCTACCAGGAAGTGTTGGATCACGTACTAGGTGCGTGACACGGTGCAGCAGAGCCATATTGCCGTTGTATATTTAAGTGGATAATAGGTCTTGACCACTGCAGACCAGGAGCATCCCACAAGAACTGTAGGTTTGAAAGTTGCTCTAAAAATCTCATGAATGTGAGGTTCATACATCAGTATAGAGTGCAGGTTGCCTAATCCCTCTCTCCTTGTGATCACCATGATTGGTCACCAGTGTTACCACCAAGATTGGTCACCGGTGTTACCACCAAGATTGGTCACCGGTGTTACCACCAAGATTGGTCACCGGTGTTACCACCAAGATTGGTCACCGGTGTTACCACCAAGATTGGTCACCGGTGTTACCACCAAGATTGGTCACCGGTGTTACCACCAAGATTGGTCACCGGTGTTACCACCAAGATTGGTCACCAGTGTTACCACCAAGATTGGTCACCAGTGTTACCACCAAGATTGGTCACCAGTGTTACCACCAAGATTGGTCACCAGTGTTACCACCAAGATTGGTCACCAGTCTTACCACCAAGATTGGTCACCACCATGATTGGTGGTGACCAATCTCAGGAGTCAAAGCTCCTTACACTGGTGAACTTAATTGGACACCAGTGTTATCACCAAGATTGGTCACCAGTGTTATCACCAAGATTGGTCACCAGTGTTATCACCAAGATTGGTCACCAGTGTTATCACCAAGATTGGTCACCAGTGTTATCACCAAGATTGGTCACCAGTGTTATCACCAAGATTGGTCACCACCAAGATTGGTCACCAGTGTTATCACCAAGATTGGTCACCGGTCTTACCACCAAGATTGGTCACCGGTCTTACCACCAAGATTGGTCACCGGTCTTACCACTAAGATTGGACACCAGTGTTACCCCAAGATTGGACACCAGTGTTACCACCAAGATTGGACACCAGTGTTACCACCAAGATTGGACACCAGTGTTACCACCAAGATTGGTCACCACCAAGAATGGTGGTGACCAATCTCAGGAGTCAAAGCTCCTTACACTGGTGAACTTGATTGGTCACCAGTGTAATCACCAAGATTGGTCACCAGTGTTATCACCAAGATTGGTCATCACCAAGATTGGTCACCGGTCTTACCACCAAGATTGGTCACCGGTGTTACCACCAAGATTGGACACCGGTGTTGCCACCAAGATTGGACACCGGTGTTGCCACCAAGATTGGACACCGGTGTTGCCACCAAGATTGGACACCGGTGTTGCCACCAAGATTGGACACCGGCGTTATCACATTACTGGGAACCACGCTGACTGCTTCCTTATCTTTTGTTCAGACTGATAGCTAGGACCACGCACCTGTGTGTGCTTCCAGCTGTGAAACGACCAACATAGATCAGGGCTGCCCATTATAAGCAGAGCAAAAAAATATAAAAAAGGATAATTGTTGAGATGATATAACATTTTTGATTGACGTGATCTGTGCCCCACTTACATCTCATCTTCCAGACATATCACGGGTAAGATGTGCTTGGCGCCAGCACTTCGTATACTGTACACGACCTCGGTTGGTTGGCATTTCCTCCACACGGCACACTTCTGTTTCACCGGCAGCGGGGCTGCCAGACAAAAAAAAAAAAAAGAAGAATGTGAAATCACAGCCTTACAAGGAAACAAATAATAAATGTTAAAGTAGAACTATAGGCAAAACTTTTTCCCCCATTTTGGATAGAGTAAGGAAGGGGTAGAACTTATATAGAAGGGACAAAACACATAGAGTAGAGAGAATGTACTGCTCACCCCGGTATATGATGGGGTAGAACTTATAACCCCTGGCAGGTGTCCCATTGGGGAGATTTCCCTTCACTTCCTGTCTCATAACCAAAACAGGAAGTGAGAGGAAATCCCTGTAAATTAAGGGAATTCCTTGGACCCCCCCCCCCCCCCCCCCCCGGTCACCAGAACTGCGTCCCCATTGGAAGATTTCCCCTCCATTACTTTTCCGGGGACAACCCAAAATATGGGATTTTATTTTATTTTCACGTTCAATGATAATATCTGTTTACTATAATCATTGAACGTAAAAATAAAATCCCAAATTTTGGGTTATCCCCGGAAAAGTAATAGACAATAAAAACTGACAGGTGTTCTTTCTCCACTCTCCAAAACTAAAAAAAAATTATAAAAAAAAAAAAAAAAAGTCTTTAGTTTACTTTAAAAAAGCAGCCCAAGCATCAGGCAGATTTTTCAATGTTACACTTTCAGGTATTCACACTTCTCACAGACCTCCTCATGACAAGGACGTCATCTGATTTTCTCTCTAGAAGGACAGCACCATATATGATCAGGCATCATCCAGCAACATCATCTACTTCCTGGACTGAGGCGTAAGTTCAGACATGCCAGAGTCATGCACATTAACCACTTAAGGACCGAGCCTGTTTTATAGACTCTGGGGCAGATTCAGGTAGCTTTTACGGCGGCGTATCTCCAGATACGCCGCCGTAATTTGAAATCTGCGCCGGCGTATTGTTACGCCGATTCTCAAAGGCAGATACGCTTAAAAAATAGGCTTCCTCCGCCGACGTAACTTGAATGCGGCAGCGTATAATTGTGTGCAATATTACGTTGACCGCTAGGGGCGCTTCCGTTGTTTTCAGCGTAGAATATGCAAATTACCTAGTTACGTCAATTCACGAACGTAGGTGCGCCCGGCGGTAGTTTTTTACGTCGTTTGCGTTAGGCTTTTTCGGCGTAACGTTGCTCCTGCTATTAGGAGGCGCAGCCAATGTTAAGTATGGACGTCGTTCCCGCTTCAAAATTTTTATTGTTTGCGTAAGTCGTTAGAGAATAGGGCTGGACGTAATTTACGTTCACGTCGAAACCAATACGTCGTTGCGGCGTACTTGAGAGCAATGCACACTGGGATATGTACACGGACGGCGCATGCGCCATTCGTAAAACACGTCAATCACGTCAGGTCATCACACATTAGCATAAAACACACCCCCCCTTCCACATTTGAATTACGCGGGCTTACGCCGGCCCCATTTACGCTACGCCGCCGCAACTTACGGAGCAAGTGCTTTGTGAATACTGCACTTGCTCCTGTAAGTTGCGTTGGCGTAGCGTAAATACGCTGCGCCGCCGTAACTAGGCGCGCAGGTACCTGAATCTGCCCCACTGTGTTTAAAAGTTAAAAACATTTTTTTTTGCTAGAAAATTACTTGAAACCCCCAAACATTATACATTTTTTTCTAACACCCTAGAGAATAAAATGGCGGTCGTTGCAATACTTTTTGTCACACTGCATTTGCGCAGCGGCCTTACAAGCGCACTTTGTTTGGAAATAATCACTTTTTTTAATTAAAAAATAAGACATAAGTAAAGTTAACCCAATATTTTTTTATATTGTGAAAGATAATGTTACACCGAGTAAATTGATACCCTGCATGTCACGCTTCAAAGTTGCGTCCGCTCATGGAATGGCATCAAACTTTTACTCTTAAAAATCTCCATAGGTGACATTTAAAAAATTCTACAGGTTGCATCTTTTGAGTAACAGAGGAGGTCTAAGGCTAGAATTATTCGTCTCGCTCTAACGATCGTGGCAATACCTCACTTGTGTGGTTTGAACACCGTTTTCATATGCGGGCGCTGCTCACGTATGCATTTGCTTCTATGCGCGAGCTCGTCGGGACAGGGCGATTTAAAAAAATGTTTTTGTTTTCTTATTTATTTTAATTGATTTTATTTATTTTTACACTGTTTTAAAAAAAAAAAATGGGTCACTTTTATTCCTATTAAACATCCCTTGTAATAGAAAAACGCATGACAGGTCCTCTTAAATATGAGATCTGGGGTCAAAAAGACCTCAGATCACATATTTAGATAAAAATGCAATAAAGAAAATTAATAAATTGTCATTTAAAAAAAATTACAACAAACAAAATGTGCCTTTAACCACTTAAGACCCGGACCAATATGCAGGTTAAGGACCTTGCCCCTTTTTTGTGATTCGGCACTGCGTTGCTTTAACTGACAATTGCGCGGTCGTGTGACGTGGCTCCCAAACAAAATTGGCGTCCTTTTTTTTCCCACAAATAGAGCTTTCTTTTGGTGGTATATGATCACCTCTGCGGTTTTTATTTTTTGCGCTATAAACAAAAATGGAGCGACAATTTTATAAAAAATTCAATATTTTTTACTTTTTGCTATAATAAATATCCCCAAATAATATATTTTTTTCCTCAGTTTAGGCCGATACGTATTCTTCTACCTATTTTTGGTAAAAAAAGATCACAATAAGCGTTTAACGATTGGTTTGTGCAAAATTTATAGCGTTTACAAAATAGGGGATAGTTTTATGGCATTTTTATTAATCATTTTTTAAATACTAATGGTGGCGATCAGCAATTTTTTTCGTGACTGCGACATTATGGCGGACACATCGGACAATTTTGACACATTTTTGGGACCATTGTCATTTTCACAGCAAAAAATGCTATAAAAATGCACTGATTACTGTAAAAATGACAATTGCAGTTTGGGAGTTAACCACTAGGGGGCGTTGTAGGGGTTAAGTGTGACCTCATATGTGTTTCTAACGGTAAGGGGGCGGAGCTGGACGTGTGACGTCAGTGATCGTCTTTCCCTAAATCAGGGAACAGACGATCAATGACATTGCCACTGTGAAGAACGGGGAAGGTGTGTTTACACTCACCTCTCCCCGTTCTTCAGCTCCAGACCGGGTCGCGTGTGCGACCCAAGACTGGGCTCTTAAAGGCAATGTACATGTACGTCCCTGTGCCATTCTGCCGACGTATATGTGCAGGAGGCGGTCCTTAAGTGGTTAAGAAGCATGGGCGGAAGTGATGTTTTGACTTTGCTTCCACCCTGCTATGCTATGGAGACGGGTAGGGGCCATCTTGCCCTCATTTGTATCCACACACAGCAGCGTGAAGGACCCGATCGCCTCCGCCGCTGCCGACAGCTCCTGTAAGCGCCGGAGGGCGCGGGAGAATGGCGGGGGGGGGGCCTCTCCCATCGCCGGTAACGGTGATCTTGCGGGGAATCTGCCGCGGAGACCACCGTTATCGTTTACAGGATCGCTCACGGAAAAGATGGATATCTCGGTTGTGCAGCTGCTGCCGATACCGAGATATCCATCTTTAAAGTGCCGACATATATGTACGTGAGCCGGTCCCTTAAGTGGTTAATGACCAGACCATTTTTTGCGATTCGGCACTGCGTCGCTTTAACTGACAATTGCGTGGTCGTGCTTTTTTAGAGCTTTCTTTTGGTGGTTGTTCACCTCTGCGGTTTTTATTTTTTTGCGCTATAAAGACAATTTCAAAAGAAAAAAAAAAAAGATTTTTAAAATTTTTGCTAAAATAAATATCCCCAAAAAAACTAATTTCTTCTGAGAAATCCTCACTTCCTGTTCTTCTGTCTGTAACTCCACACCGTAATGCAAGGCTTTCTCCCTGGTGTTGAGAAAACCTCTTGAGGGGGCGAGCAGGAGGGTCAGGACGCCCACTAACACACAGCTCCTTTCTTTATCTGCCAAGTAGAGAGTGTCCTGACCCTCCTGCTCGCCCCCTCAAGAGGCTTTCTCCACACCAGGAAGAAAGCCTCGCATTACTGTGTGGAGTTACAGACAGAAGAACAGGAAGTGAGGATTTCTCAGAAGAAATAAGGACATTTAAAAGCAAAAGTGAAGGATGAGGTAAGTGAAGGAGGATTACACTAAGGTAAAGGAAGCTATTTAGGGAAAAAAATGTTTTCCTTTACAACCCCTTTAAGGATTTAGAGGAGATCTGTAAAGAAGAGTGGAGCAAAATCCCTCCTGAGATGTGAGCAAACCTGGTCACCAGCGACAAGAAACATCTTTCCTTTGTGATTGCCAACAAGGCTTTCTCCAAGTACTAAGTCATGTCATGTTTTTTCGGGGGATCAAATACTATACTATATTCATTTGCTTTCCTAACACAAAGCGAAGTGAACTGCGAGTGTCCAGCATGGTGCCCGCTGTTCACCTTTTTGAACGCATGCGCCGTTCGTAAAAAACGTCAATCACGTCGGGTCACAAGTAATTTACATAAAACACTCCCCCCTCATCCTCATTTGAATTAGGCGCGCTTACGCCGGCCCATTCACGCTACGCCGCCGAAACTTAGGAGGCAAGTGCTTTGTGAATACAGCACTTGTCTCTCTGACTTACGGCGGCATAGCGTATCGTATTTACGCTACGCCGTCTCAAAGATGCGCCCATCTACCTGAATCTAGCAATATGGCTCTAATCAGGTGCTTCCAAAAAAATACCCCGCCGCTGGAATTCAGGTGCGCGTGGCCCAAAAGGGGGCCGGTCATCTGAATAGGGGGAGGCAGCGGCGACCATAGATAGATTCATGCAATGCACAAATCTATCTATGGTGACAGACAGGTGGCAGGAGAGAGCGGGTGGCGCCCGTGCACCCTTTATGGACGCACCGCCACTCTCTTTTTCCCCTCCTATACCGGACGAGTCTCAGGTTTTACTGAATCAACCTTTTAAAAAATAGAAAAAAAATGAGATATATCCTTCCCTCCCTCGTCAGCACACATCAATTTGCCTTTGTGTTCACATATTTCTGGAGTCCAGCCAGTGAGTCCAAGCCAAGATAAACCAGGATGTAGGAAATAAAGCAACCCCTTGGATCCTTTTTCTATAAAAACAACTGTATATCCACAGACCATGGAAGAATGGCTAGAAATGTCCTCTAAACACAAACCCAAGACATCCCTAGAATCACATTTATTCTTGATTATTTTAATTCTCATTATGGTGTTGGGGCATTCAGACTAGGAGGCAGTCATCTTGCGTGCATCCAATAGAAGATCATATTCGGGTCAATTTAGACAGGAGCTAGTCAACCTACCAGCATGTGTCCCAGTGTCCTGCCTGCAGGCCCGTTGCTACAAGGCAGGCAAACCAAGCACTTGCTTGGGGCCCCAAGCTGGCCTAGGGCCCTTGCCGCGCTCCTCTTCCTTCCTCCTGTCAGTCCAGACCCTGTGTTCACTTCCTTTCCGGAAGCAGGAAACTGTGTCCTGTGTCCGGGAACAGGAAACTGAATCTCCTGCCGCGCAGTACAGACTCGGTAGGGAGGGGGGGGGGGGCCCTGGGGGGCGTAAAAGAACATAGGGGGACTGTGCGTGTAGGGGGGGGGGTTGTGCATGTAGGGGGATCCATGTCCATTTTGCTTGGGGCCCCCAAATTCCTTCAAACGGCCATGCCTGCTTGGATAGAAACTCAGAACCCCAGTGCTGCAAGGTAGAGTTACTAACCACCCCTGTGGGCAGCAATACAAACCATCATAATAGTGCAGAGAAGAGATGGAGGCTCCGCTAAGCAGCACAGTCCCACTGCTGGGAAATGCCTTCCCTCCTTATCCATTCAAGGCAGAGCCAATCCGCGGTACCGAGAGATACAGAAACTGCGGAAAACATTCATTTATCCGGCCATCTGCCTTCCCCTTCAGTTCTCCTCTCATTTACATCTCCTGCCCACTGCCATACCCTCCAATGCTCCTCTAATATACATATCCTGTCCACTGCCATACCCACTGGCACTTCTGTAATGCACATCTCCTACCCACCATCATGCCCTCAAATGCACATCTGCTGCCCACTACCATACCCTCAGATGCTCCTCTACTGCACATCTCCTGCCCACTGTCATACCCTCCAATGCTCCTCTAATATACATATCCTGTGCACTGCCATACCCACTGGCACTTCTGTAATGCACATCTCCTACCCACCATCATGCCCTCAAATGCACATCTTCTGCCCACTACCATACCCTCAGATGCTCCTCTAATGCACATCTCCTGCCCACTGTCATACCCTCCAATGCTCCTCTGATATACATATTCTGTCCACTGCCAAACCCACTGGCACTCCTCTAATGCATTTCCTGCCCACTGCCATACTGCTCCTCTCGTACATCTGGAACTCACTACCATACCCTCAGGTGCTCCCCTAATGCACATCTCCTGCCCACTGCTATACCCTCAGGTGTTCTTCTAATGCACATCTCCTGCCCACTGCCATACCCTTCAATGCTCCTCTAATATACATGTCCTGTCCACTGCCATACCCACTGGCACTCCTGTAATGCACATCTCCTACCCACCATCATGCCCTCAAATGCTTCTCTAATGCACATCCCATGCCCACAACCATACCCTCAGGTGCTCCTCTTGTACATCTGGAACCCACTACCATACTCTCAGGTGCTCCCCTAATGCACATCTCCTGCCCACTGCCATACCCTTAGGTGCTCCTCTAATGTACATCTCCTGCCCACTGCCATTCTTGTAATGCACATCTCCTACCCACCATCATGCCCTCAAATGCACATCTCCTACCCACCATCATGCCCTCAAATGCTTCTGTAATGCACATCTCCTGCCCACTGCCATATACTCAGGTGCTCCTCTAATGCACATCTCCTGCCCACTGTCATACCCCCCAATGCTCCTCTAATATACATGTCCTGTCTACTGCCATACCCACTGGCACATCTCCTACCCACCATCATGCCCTCAAATGCTTCTCTAATGCACATCCCATGCCCACTACCATACCCTCAGGTGCTCCTCTTGTACATCTGGATCCCACTACCATACTCTCAGGTGCTCCCCTAATGTACATCTCCTGCCCACTGCCATTCTTGTAATGCACATCTCCTATCCACCATCATGCCCTCAAATGCACATCTTCTATCCACCATCATGCCCTCAAATGCACATCTCCTATCCACCATCATGCCCTCAAATGCTTCTGTAATGCACATCTCCTGCCCACTGCCATATCCTCAGGTGCTCCTCTAATGCACATCTCTTGCCCACTGTCATACCCTCCAATGCCCCTCTAATATACATGTCCTGTCCACTGCCATACCCACTGGCACTCCTGTAATGCACATCTCCTACTCACCATCATGCCCTCAAATGCACATCTCCTGCCAACTGCCATACTTTCAGGTGCTCCTCTGGCACGTTTATTTATAGTTTATAGAATAGACATGAACAAAAAAACAAAAAAAGCAGAAAAATTATAATTAAATGGAGGATAATAGGGAGTTAATTAACGCTAAACTAAGGATTAAAAAGGGTAGAGAGGATCCAAGTGATTCTAGAGCAATACGCACCTCATCCCAAAAGTAAATAGTAGAAAAAGCGGAGGAGAGTGGGATTGTAACCAAGAACAATGGGCCAGATTCACAGAAAAAGTACGCCGGCGTACTTTCAAATTTGCCGCGTCGTATCTTTATTTGTAATTCACAAACAAAGATACGACGGCTTTTGGCTAAGATCCGACAGGCGACCGCTGGGTGGAGTTTGCGTTGTTTTCCGCGTCGGGTATGCAAATTAGCCGTTTACAGCGATCCACGAAGGTACGCGCGTTCGTCGCATTCTCTTACGTCGTCGCTAGTCGGTTTTCCCCGTCGCAAACTTAAGCCTGCTATTTCCTGGCTTAGATTTAGACCAGCCATGTTAAAGTATGGCCGTCATTCCCGCGTCGAATTTCAAATTATTATTTTTTTGCATAAGACGTCCGTGAATACGAAAGGACGTAACGCACGTCGCCGTTCAAAAAACACTTTGGGCGCCGTAATTTCGCGCAAAGCACGGCGGGAAATTTCCTAACGGAGCATGCGCAGAACGTTCGGCGCGGGAACGTGCCTAATTTAAATGGTACACGCCCCATTTGAATTAGGCGGGCCTGCGCCGGACGGCTTTACGCTACGCCGCCGCAAGTTTACACGCAAGTGCTTTGTGAATCAAGCACTTACAACAAATACTTGAGGCAGGGGCAACGTAAAGGGGATACGTTATGCTGCCGTAATTGTTCGTGAATCTGGCCCAATATACTCAAAATGAACAAATATTATATAAAAACATACACATATAAATTATACAAAAAAAATCCCACTCTCCTCCGCTATTTCTACTAAGGATTAATAAGGGGTTAAACAGAGGAACATTTGTAATCTGCAGATGGAAAAACAAAAAAAATACTAAAATAAACAATGTTTCATTTTATTTGTTTTGGCAGCAATATTGTTAATAAACATTGCCTCTACTTTTTCTTTTTGACAGCTCCAACTACCGGACTTCTTTAACACTTCAGCTGTCAACAGGGGAGACCCACTGACAGCTCAAAAAACCGAGGCTAAAAAAGTATAATTTTCAGGAATCAGTACTGATACTTGTGCAAATACTCGATATCAGAACCGATACCAATACAAGCAACCCTAAAAAGAAAAAAAAAAAAAAAACACAATGGGTATGACACTGAACTAATGCCCCGTACACCGATCGGATTTTCCGTCGGAAAAACCTTTTATGGTTTTTCCGACGGAATTCCGCTCAAGCTTGGCTTGCATACACACGGTCACACAAAAGTTCTCTGAACTTTCGTCCGTCAAGAACGTGGTGACGTACAACACAACGACGATCCCAGAAAATTAAGTTCAATGTATCTGAGCATGCGTCGAATCGTTTCCGAGCATGCGTCGGAATTGCTACAGACGATCGGATTTTCCATCGAAAAATTTGAGAACCAGTTCTCAATTTTTTGCCGTCGGAAATTCCGACAGCAAAAGTCCGATGGAGCATACACACAGTCGGAATTTCCGTTCAAAAGCTCACATCGAACTTTTGCTGGTGGAATTTCCGATCGTGTGGACAGGGCATAAGACCTGGACCCCCCCTTACCCCATAAGAGGCACAGAAAGGAGGGAACCTCTACCTTCCCCCAACAGGGACCCAGCACTACAATCACAAGGGTTGTAACTAGGGTTGTCCCGATACCGATACCAGTATCGGTATCGGGACCGATACCGAGTATTTGCGGGAGTACTTGTACTCCCGCAAATGCCCCCAATGCCTGGCCGAATACCTGTCCCCCGACGCCACCGCAAACCCGCCACCGCTGCATACCACAAAGCCGCCGCCGCGTTAATCTGCGTGAGGGGAACATTACAGCTTTCGTTTGAATAGCTGTGTTTCCCGCCGCGCCGCGTATAGACACTCCCCCTTGCTCTGGATTGGACGGGTGATCTGTCCAATACCGAGCAAGGGGGAGTGTCTATACACGGCGCGGCACTGATTAACGCGGCAGCGGCATCATCTAGGTATGGGGGACATGGCTGAATATATGGGGGACATGGCTGGATATATGTTGGGGACATGGCTGGATATATGTGGGGGGACATGGCTGGATATATGTGGGGGGACATGGCTGGATATATGTGGGGGGACATGGCTGGATATATGTGGGGGACATGGCTGGATATATGTGGGGGGACATGGCTGGATATATGTGGGGGGACATGGCTGGATATATGTGGGGGGACATGGCTGGATATATGTGGGGGGACATGGCTGCAATATATGTGGGGGGACATGGCTGCAATATATGTGGGGGGACATGGCTGCAATATATGTGGGGGGACATGGCTGGATTATGTGGGGGGACATGGCTGCATATGTGGGGGGGACATGGCTGCATATGTGGGGGGGACATGGCTGCATATGTGGGGGGGACATGGCTGCATATGTGGGGGGGACATGGCTGCATATGTGGGGGGGACATGGCTGGATATATGTGGGGGGGGACATGGTGGATATATGTGGGGGGACATGGTGGATATATGTGGGGGGACATGGTGGATATATGTGGGGGGACATGGCTGCATATGTGGGGGGACATGGCTGCATATGTGGGGGGGACATGGCTGCATATGTGGGGGGGACATGGCTGCATATGTGGGGGGGACATGGCTGCATATGTGGGGGGACATGGCTGCATATGTGGGGGGACATGGCTGCATATGTGGGGGGACATGGCTGCATTTGGGGACACATTTAAAAAAAAGTATCGGTATTCGGTATCGGCGAGTACATGAAAAAAAAGTATCGGTACTTTTACTCGGTCCTAAAAAAATGGTATCGGGACAACCCTAGTTGTAACCCTCCCCCAAATTTTTTTTTTTTCGTAAAAAGGTGTGTGCCCCTTTAAGATGAGGTGGCATTCATTGATCAGAAGATGCAGGTGTCGGCGTGTTCCTCATTAAAAAACCATACATGGGTCCAGAGCTGTAAAACTGGTTGTGCCAGCTAAGAACAAAAGCAAATTGTCTGATTCCACTGTATCGTTATAAATGAGGCCAGCGTGGCGAGTTCCTCCCAGCGACATCGGAACTGAAATCCCCCGGAGGAATGGGCAGAGGAGATCGCACAAATGCGTCCCTTGGCGATCACCAGGAATCCATATAAACACAGCAGGCTGCATAGGGCCATGCAAACCGCAGAGCGCCATTTAAAGCGGAAGATTAAGCTGCTTATATTTTACCTGCCCTGGTTCTGCCTCATCAACATGCTAATAAAATTATTAACCCCTTGACACCGGCCATATACAAATATGCGGCCTCTTGGCGCCTGGTCCTTTAGCGCAGAGGGGCCACATATTTGCGTGAATTGCCCCCAATACATCGCCACGCGCACGCTCTCGGCACAGTCACCGTCGCCTAACCCGAAAGAGCGATCGGGAGTTTTCGGACCACGTGACAGCCAATGGCGGCTGACATGTGATCTTAAGCCTCGGGTGCTGCCGCCGCCATTGCGGGTAAGGGAACCCGCAGTGAAGCCTTTCGGCTTCACGCCAGGAACCATACTGGCGCATGCGCGAGGCCCTGCTCCTCTCTCCTATTAGCCTGGCGGCCAGGGGAGGAGGAGGAGGAGGAGGAGGAGGAGGAGGAAGCCCTGCAGCCTGGCGGCCAGGGGAGGAGGAGGAGGAGGAAGCCCTGCAGTGACGTCATTGCCGCGTCAAGGCCGCGGCCGGACTCCCGGAAGTGGGAAGTCAAAGACAAGAATCCTGTCCCCCCTCCCCCCCAAAAGATGCCAATTGTGGCACAGGAGGGGGGGGGGGGGGAATCCGATGAGCGGAAGTTCCAACTTAGGGTGGAGATCCGCTTTAAAGCGATACTAAAGTTTCATTTACATTGTCCCTTCTATTTCTGTATATGGATAATGACGCTGCAATTATTTTAAATAAAAACAACATCCAATTACCTTTTCCCTAATTGGTATACAGCTGTCACATGACACAGATGTTTCCCAGGAAAACAAGCAGGAGAAGTTGCTATTCACATGTTAAAAAAAAAAAAAAAAGCTTTTGGAATACAGGAGTAAAAATAATTAACCGCTTCAGCTCCGGAGAATTTACTCCCTTGCCGACCAGAGCAGTTTTTTGCGATTCGGGACTGCGTCGCTTTAACTGACAAATTGCGCGGTCGTACGACGTTGTACCCAAATAAAATTGACGTCCTTTTTTTCCCACAAATAGATCTTTCTTTTGGTGGTATTTGATCACTTCTGCAGTTTTATTTTTTGCGCTATAAACAAATAAATTGCGACAATTTTGAAAAAAAAAAAAGCAATATTTTTGACTTTTTCTATAATAAATATCCCCCAAAAAATAAAAATAAAAAATATATATATTATATACACACACATGTATATACATTGGGCTAGATTTATAGAGAGTTACGCCGGCGTATCAGTAGATACGCCGTCGTAACTCTGAATCTACGCCGTCGTAAATTTAAGCGTATTCTGGAAACCCGATACGCTTAAATTAGGCTAAGATACGAGCGGCGTAAGTCTCCTACGCCGTCGTATCTTAGGGTGCATATTTACGCTGGCCGCTAGGTGGCGCTTCCGTCGATTTCATCGTAGAATATGCAAATGAGCTGGCTACGCCGATTCAGAAACGTACGTGCGCCCGGCGGATTTTTTTACGTCGTTTGCGTAAGGCTTTTTCCGGCGTAACGTTACTCCTGCTATATGAGGCATAGCCAATGTTAAGTATGGACGTCGTTCCCGCATCGAATTTTAAAAAATTTACGTCGTTTGCGCAAGTCGTTCGCGAATAGGGCTTTGCGTAAATTACGTTCACATCGAAAGCATTGACTATTTGCGACGTGATTAGGAGCATGCGCACTGGGATACGTTCACGGACGGCGCATGCGCCGTTCGTGAGAAACGTCATTAACGTGGGGTCATGTTTTATTTGTATAAAACACGCCCACCTCTTGACAATTTGAATTCGGCGCGCTTACGCCGGCAGATTTACGCTACGCGGCCGCAACTTACGGAGGAAGTGCTTTGTGAATGCTGCACTTGCCTCTCTAAATTGCCACGGCATAGCGTAAACAACATACGCTACGCCCGCACAATTTTACGTCGCCCTACCTGAGATTCAGTACTGGAATTTATATATATAGATATATATATTATATTATATATATATTATATTATATATATCTGAATTAGCCAAGGATTCATGGACCCAACATTTTTTTTTTTTCGGTTGAGGATTGACTGTATTTAATATTCTGGATTTCTCTTTTCAAATGTAAAATATTCAGTTTCCTGACCCATCCAGGTTGGGTGTGCGCCATAGTTGGGATGGGCATCATTATTCAGGGTGGAGTGTTATGACGCTCATAATTTCTAAATTAACATTTTGAAAAAAAGTTGGCAGTGCAAATAGGTAAGCTTACAGGATATTATATTTAGGCATGCAATGTATTAAAAAAGGGACCCGTCAAGGCTGGTGGCTGAATGGACACCAAGGCATCATGCACACTGAGGGTTTAGCCCTGATGCACGGGATCCTGCACTCTACAAGTGTTTGTCCAGTACAAGTTGTAACCTATCATCCACATATAAGGCCTGGTGGGTTTTGAGACCTGAAACGCATTAGCCATTTCTTCATGTCATGCCAGTTTGAACCCTTACTGGATTTATCCAAGTTTGCGGCGCTCTTATCCTTCCAGTACTCTTAGGGTTCGGTCATACATGTGGCAGCCCTTGCCCCCCTCTCTCTCTGATCCACAGTAAATCGCTTTTTAGAGGGCAGCGATTAGGCAAGCATCGCACGCTGGGTGGTTGCGGCTTGGCTTATGCACTTGAATGAGTTGCATTTGGTGTTGGCACTGCCCACCCAATGAAACATTTCATTTAATTTTAGCTGCAAAGCATCGCCGCCGTGGCATATATACAGCCGTGAGCAGGGCCGGACTTACCATTGGGCTTGACTGGGCTCAAGCCCATGGGCCCCGCCCAATAGGGGGCCCCGGATGGCAACCCCCCCTTTTTTTATTTATTTTTTATATAAAAAAAAAAAGGTATAATATATATATATATATATATATATATATATATATATATATATATATATATATATATATATATATATATATATATATATATAAAAATAATTATTATTATTATTATTAAAGGGCCCAGAGGTCTCCAGGGCCCCCAGATGGCAACCTCCCTTTTTTATGTATTTTTTTTATTAAAGGGCCCAGAGGTTTATTTTTTCTTTTTATTAAAGGGCCCAGGGGTCCCCAGGACCCCGGATGGCTACCCCCCTTTTTATATATATATATATATATTTTTCTTTCTTCTTTTTTTTTTTGTAAAGGCCCCCCCCCCCACTTCTCTATTTGCGGCAGCCCCTCCGCTTCTCATCAATTTCAGACGGCAGCACCCCCCCCCACCCCCCCCGGTTCTCTGCTCCAGGGGGCCCATGCCTTAAGCTGTGTAAGGGGCCCCAAAATTCCTGATGGCGGCCCTGCGCATACCTCCCAACACGCACGGATTCTGCGGGACTTTCCCGCACAGATTAGCTTCTTCCCGCAGTCCCGCGAAAGGGTTAATTTTCCCGCACTGCAAGAGGAGGCAGCACGGAAGCAGGAGGAACCGGAGTGGTGTGTGGAGGACTGTGGCTGCTGAAGGGAAGAAAGCCGAGAGCCGGGCTAATGACAGTCTGTGGCCCCGGCTGTTGGCACAGGTGAGAGGCACTCCCCCCCGCTCAACAACTGCAAAACTCGCCCCCCCCCCCCGTTCAACAACTATGATCCCCCCCCTCGCTCAACATCTTCGATCCCCCCCAACTCTCGGCTCCAGGGGGCCCCTTTAACACTCAAGCCCAGGGGCCCCCACCACCCTAAGTTCTGCCCTGGTGCCCTGGCCATGAGCATGAGGTGGCAACAAAACCACAGCTCACCCTTCTCATTTTACCACCCTCCGGCCGCCCGCGTGTCCTTATAGGCCACACCAGGGAGCCTCTGGGACACCCCGCTTGACAGGGCTGCCTCTAAAAGTAGAGTCCAACCACTAATTTTCCTCTACCCCGGGTCCAGGAATGCACCTAAAGCTGGTCATACACAAAGAATATTCTGGCTGGTTGCAGACGAAGCAGAGAAAGTGTGATCACTCTACTCGGCTGGAAGAACCGGCAGAACTGAACAAGAGAAATCTTTCAGCCTAAAGCTGGCCATACACTATACAATCTGATTGTACAAATTATGCACAATCTTCTTTAAATTTATCAAAACGATATAATATGGGGACAAACGAAACGATACTTAAAATCTTTGTCCAATCTGACTGGACAGCGTATGGTCACATTACAACATACCTATTACTGTATATAACTTACTGACACAGATACGTGATGGCCCAAAGCGTAACCCGATCACTAGAACAGAGATATCACCACTCCCTTTTGTCTCTATTGTGTCCCCGTCTTCATTGTTTGAATGTATGGTTTACTCCTTGTCCACTCAGCAATGTCACCTAACCGGATGTTCCTGCCCAACGGATCCGAGCACACCGAGATCCCCGCCATACATGGAAGACCTAGAAGTCTCGGTTCACACTGGTGCAATGCGGAAACCAGCATGATTCTTGTGCGGATTCCCGCATCGCGTCTGATTCACAGGCATTTCACACTGAAATCCGCGGCTGTCAATAGAAAGTTATTGACACCCCCAAATCGTTGTGCAGAACGCAGTGCGAATTGTGGAATCAGATTGCAGGGGGTCTGAAAACCCATGCGATACGATTTCAGTGCGGACCAAAAATGCGTGTGAATGCGATTTTAGCCATACAAACTATATGGCTGAATTTGCATCGCAGACATTGCTTGTGGTGTCTGGCATTGCATAAGTGTGAATTCAGCCTAAGGCTTGACTGTACTTGCCTTTCGTAATACAGTTCAGTTCGGGTGAAGAGCCCTATGTGAGTCAGGGTCCTACACAATGACCCTATGTGAGTCAGGGGCCTACACAATGACCCTATGTGAGTCAGGGGCCTACACAATGACCCTTTGTGAGTCAGGGTCCTATACAATGACCCTATGTGAGTCAGGGTCCTACACAATGACCCTATGTGAGTCAGGGTCCTACACAATGATCCTATGTGAGTCAGGGGCCTACACAATGACCCTATGTGAGTCAGGGGCCTACACAATGACCCTATGTGAGTCAGGGTCCTACACAATGACCCTTTGTGAGTCAGGGGCCTACACAATGACCCTATGTGAGTCAGGGTCCTACACAATGACCCTATGTGAGTCAGGGTCCTACACAATGACCCTATGTGAGTCAGGGGCCTACACAATGACCCTATGTGAGTCAGGGGCCTACACAATGACCCTATGTGAGTCAGGGGCCTACACAATGACCCTATGTGAGTCAGGGGCCTACACAATGACCCTATGTGAGTCAGGGGCCTACACAATGACCCTATGTGAGTCAGGGTCCTACACAATGACCCTATGTGAGTCAGGGGCCTACACAATGACCCTATGTGAGTCAGGGGCCTACACAATGACCCTATGTGAGTCAGGGGCCTACACAATGACCCTATGTGAGTCAGGGTCCTACACAATGACCCTATGTGAGTCAGGGGCCTACACAATGACCCTATGTGAGTCAGGGGCCTACACAATGACCCTATGTGAGTCAGGGTCCTACACAATGACCCTATGTGAGTCAGGGTCCTACACAATGACCCTATGTGAGTCAGGGTCCTACACAATGACCCTATGTGAGTCAGGGTCCTACACAATGACCCCATACAGTTCAGGCTCCCACACAATGACCCAATACAATTCAGGCTCCCAATGATCCCCATACAGTTCAGGCTCCCAATGATCCCCATACAGTTCAGGCTCCTACACAATGACCCCATACAGTTCAGGCTCCTACACAATGACCCCATACAGTTCAGGCTCCCAATGATCCCCATACAGTTCAGGCTCCCAATGACCCCATACAGTTCAGGCTCCCAATGATCCCCATACAGTTCAGGCTCCCAATGACCCCATACAGTTCAGGCTCCCAATGACCCCCATACAGTTCAGGCTCCCAATGACCCCCATACAGTTCAGGCTCCCAATGACCCCCATACAGTTCAGGCTCCCAATGACCCCCATACAGTTCAGGCTCCCAATGACCCCATACAGTTCAGGCTCCCAATGACCCCATACAGTTCAGGCTCCCAATGACCCCCATACAGTTCAGGCTCCCAATGACCCCCATACAGTTCAGGCTCCCAATGATCCCCATACAGTTCAGGCTCCCAATGATCCCCATACAGTTCAGGCTCCCAATGATCCCCATACAGTTCAGGCTCCCAATGATCCCCATACAGTTCAGGCTCCCAATGATCCCCATGCAGTTCAGGCTCCCAATGACCCCCATGCAGTTCAGGCTCCCAATGACCCCCATGCAGTTCAGGCTCCCAATGACCCCCATGCAGTTCAGGCTCCCAATGACCCCCATGCAGTTCAGGCTCCCAATGACCCCCATGCAGATCAGACTCCCAATGACTCCATGCAGTTCAGGCTCCCAATGATCCCCATACAGTTCAGGCTCCTACACAATGACCCCATACAGTTCAGGCTCCTACACAATGACCCCATACAGTTCAGGCTCCTACACAATGACCCCATACAGTTCAGGCTCCCAATCATCCCCATACAGTTCAGGCTCCCAATCATCCCCATACAGTTCAGGCTCCCAATCATCCCCATACAGTTCAGGCTCCCAATCATCCTCATACAGTTCAGGCTCCCAATCATCCCTATACCGTTCAGGCTCCCAATCATCCCCATACAGTTCAGGCTCCCATTCAGTTCAGGCTCCCAATCATCCCCATACAGTTCAGGCTCCCAATGATCCCCATACAGTTCAGGCTCCCAATGATCCCCATGCAGTTCAGGCTCCCAATGACCCCCATGCAGTTCAGGCTCCCAATGACCCCCATGCAGTTCAGGCTCCCAATGACCCCCATGCAGTTCAGGCTCCCAATGACCCCCATGCAGTTCAGGCTCCCAATGACCCCCATGCAGTTCAGGCTCCCAATGACCCCCATGCAGTTCAGGCTCCCAATGACCCCCATGCAGTTCAGGCTCCCAATGACCCCCATGCAGTTCAGGCTCCCAATGACTCCATGCAGTTCAGACTCCTACACAATGACCCCATACAGTTCAGGCTCCTACACAATGACCCCATACAGTTCAGGCTCCTACACAATGACCCCATACAGTTCAGGCTCCTACACAATGACCCCATACAGTTCAGGCTCCCAATCATCCCCATACAGTTCAGGCTCCCAATCATCCCCATACAGTTCAGGCTCCCAATCATCCCCATACAGTTCAGGCTCCCAATCATCCCCATACAGTTCAGGCTCCCAATCATCCCTATACCGTTCAGGCTCCCAATCATCCCCATACAGTTCAGGCTCCCATTCAGTTCAGGCTCCCAATGATCCCCATACAGTTCAGGCTCCCAATGATCCCCATACAGTTCAGGCTCCCAATGATCCCCATACAGTTCAGGCTCCCAATGATCCCCATACAGTTCAGGCTCCCAATGATCCCCATACAGTTCAGGCTCCCAATGATCCCCATACAGTTCAGGCTCCCAATGATCCCCATACAGTTCAGGCTCCCAATGATCCCCATACAGTTCAGGCTCCAAATGATCCCCATACAGTTCAGGCTCCAAATGATCCCCATACCGTTCAGGCTCCCAATGATCCCTATACCGTTCAGGCTCCCAATCATCCCCATACAGTTCAGGCTCCCAATGATCCCATACAGTTCAGGCTCCCAATGACCCCATACAGTTCAGGCTCCCAATGATCCCCATACAGTTCAGGCTCCCAATGATCCCCATACAGTTCAGGCTCCCAATGATCCCCATACAGTTCAGGCTCCCAATGATCCCCATACAGTTCAGGCTCCCAATCATCCCCATACAGTTCAGGCTCCCAATCATCCCTATACCATTCAGGCTCCCAATCATCCCCATACAGTTCAGGCTCCCATTCAGTTCAGGCTCCCAATGATCCCCATACAGTTCAGGCTCCCAATGATCCCCATACAGTTCAGGCTCCCAATGATCCCCATACAGTTCAGGCTCCCAATGATCCCCATACAGTTCAGGCTCCCAATGATCCCCATACAGTTCAGGCTCCCAATGATCCCCATACAGTTCAGGCTCCCAATGATCCCCATACAGTTCAGGCTCCAAATGATCCCCATACAGTTCAGGCTCCCAATGATCCCTATACCGTTCAGGCTCCCAATCATCCCCATACAGTTCAGGCTCCCAATGACCCCATACAGTTCAGGCTCCCAATGATCCCCATACAGTTCAGGCTCCCAATGATCCCCATACAGTTCAGGCTCCCAATGATCCCCATACAGTTCAGGCTCCCAATGATCCCCATGCAGTTCAGGCTCCCAATGATCCCCATACAGTTCAGGCTCCCAATGATCCCCATGCAGTTCAGGCTCCCAATGATCCCCATGCAGTTCAGGCTCCCAATGATCCCCATGCAGTTCAGGCTCCTAATGATCCCCATGCAGTTCAGGCTCCCAATGATCCCCATGCAGTTCAGGCTCCTAATGATCCCCATGCAGTTCAGGCTCCCAATGATCCCCATGCAGTTCAGGCTCCTAATGATCCCCATGCAGTTCAGGCTCCTAATGATCCCCATGCAGTTCAGGCTCCCAATGATCCCCATGCAGTTCAGGCTCCTACACAATGACCCCTATGCAGTTCAGGTTACTATACCAAGACCGCTTTGCAGCTCAAGTAGCGATTTTTCACGGGCAATTTATCGGGGCAATAGGAGGTGTTCTGTCACTTGCCACGTTGCCTGCCACCAGATGAGGAATGCCAATTGCCACACTGCCTGCCACCAGATGAGGAATGCCACTTGCCATGATGCCTGTCCACCAGATGAGGAATGCCACTTGCCATGCTGCCTGCCACCAGATGAGGAATGCCACTTGCCATGCTGCCTGCCACCAGATGAGGAATGCCACTTGCCATGCTGCCTGTCCACCAGATGAGGAATGCCACTTGCCAAATCATCTGCCAGTACCACCAGATATGGATTACTGCATTGGTTCAGTGGTCATTCTTGAGTGAGGGCAGGAGAGCGGAGGTGCGGGGTGAGCAGCGAGAGATGATGTCATCTCTCTGTTTTCTGCCGCACCTCCGACATTCGGCATGCTGCGAGGGCAGAAGAGCGGTGATGCTAGGCGGGCGGAGAGAGATGAGGTAATCTCTGCTCGCCAGCTCACTTCTCTCATCTGCCAGTCCACCTTAAAATGTCATGCCGCCCACCGCAGCCCTGCTGCAAAGACGCCGCGGCCCGGGGATTGACAACACCCGCTTTAGTATTTCCCTGCAGTTCATACAACTCTCAGAAGGTTGCCAAGAGCTGCGTGGTGCGCAGTAGTCAGGTTTGGTTGTGCCTTTGTCCAGGGAGGAAGTAACCAATTAAAGGACCATGCAAAGGGGTCGAAGAAAGGAAGGTATAAAAAGGAAATACCCAAATGTATCAATGAGACACATTGGGGAAAATAAAGTACCTTTGATGACAGGTTTTTCTCCCAGCCGTTGCACGCTTCCGATGGCAGTCTGTATGGAGTCTTCAGGTAGTATTTCGGCAAAGAAATAGCCCAAGTACCAGGCAAACATGGAGGCAAATATTAATCCCACCACCTTCACCGAATCTGGGAAAATACAAATAAACAAACATGGTTATGGGAGGAGCTCCGAAATCTGAAGAGTTTTTCCTACAGCTCAGTAATGATCTAAATTCTAATGTTTATGCAGCAAGTAAAAGCAACCCACAAAATCCCAGCCAACACTGCTACTGTGCCAACGTCAGGAAGTCAACAAATCTTTGTATTTAACCACTTACTTACTGGGCACTTAAACCCCATCCTGCCCAGACCAATTTTCAGCTTTCAGTGCTCTCGCTTTTTGAATGACAATTGCGCGGTCATACAACACTGTACCCAAATGAAATTTTTATAATTTTTCTTTACCACAAATAAAGCTTTCTTTTGGTGGTATTTGATCACCTGTGCAGTTTTTTTTTATTTATTTTTTTAAAGACCGAATTAAAAAAGAAAAAAAAAATACAAAACAGTTTTACTATTTGTTATAAAATTTAGCAAATAGGTAATTTTTCTCCATCATTGATGTACACTGATGAGGCTGCACTGATTGGCACCGATAAGGCGGAACTGGAGGGCACTGAAAGGCGGCATTGGTGGGCACTGAAGGGCATTGATAGGTGGCACTGGTGGGCACTGAGAATTGGCACTGATAGGTGGCAGTGATGGGCACTGATCAGCACTAGTAGGTGAGACTGATAGGCAGCACTGCTAGGTGGCACCACTGGTAGGCATTGATAGGTGGCACAGTTTTGCACTGGTGGTCACTGGCAGGCACTGAGGAGGATGTGCCTCTTCCACTCAGGACTGATGTCCCTTAAAAAGCTTTTGTGCAACAAGCTTTTGTTAACATCACGTGATTGGCTGACAGCTGATCACGTGGTAAGGGGCCGGGATCGGCCCCTTACTCGGATCTGTTATCACCCAAGTCTCATTGACTTGGTGGCAGTGATGGTCACTGATCAGCACTGGTAGGTGAGACTGATAGGTGGCACAGTTTTGCACTGGTGGGCACTGATGAGGTGGATGTGCTTCTTCCACTCGGGACCGATGTCCCTTACACAAAAGCCGGTAATCTGCTTTTTTTTAACAAGCTTTTGTTAACATCACGTGATCAGCCGTCATTGGCTGACAGCTGATCATGTGGTAAGGTGCCGGGATCGGCCCCTTACTCAGATCTATGATCACCCAAGTCTCAGTGACTCGGTGATCACAGCGCGCGCCCTTCAGAGGGTGCGCGGGGAGCGTGCAAAGGGGAGGACGTCTATTGACGGAAATTCAGGTCCGCCCTGTAGCCGTCATTTGGCTATAGCGCAGACACCACGTGGTTAAATACAGTGAGATTTCCTACAGCTCCTCACATGGGAAATGGACTGGTCTGCTCCCCAAAGCCTGTGCAATGCAACCTTCTTTCCTTCTTTGAGGAATACACCATTAGTTCAGACTGTGCATCTCCACAAGGGCCCTCTGGGGCATAGGGGCCCATTTCTACTGAATGTGGGTCAGAGAAGTTCCTGCTGTCATGTAGACCTGTATGTGGTCCGCTTCTAACCAGCAGGCTGTTGATACACAGAGAATAGATTTTTTTCACATGACTAGTAGGGGGGACTAAAAACGAATTCTGAAAAGTGTCCCTTCAGTGACGTCTGACACCGATATCACCAGATTCCAACATTGACTGTAATGAACAGAGATGACACTTTGATAAATACAGTGTAACGGTCACCACCGTTTACGGTATTCCCATTCCATCGCCCCAATACAGCTTATCCGACAAGCCAGCAGACATCAGACACGATCCATCTCATTTCCCAGAATAACGAGACATACGCTCTGTTACTGGTTTCAAAATGTATGAATGAATACTTTTAATGGTATCTTAGCTTTCTTATATACAGTACAATCATGTTACACTTAAAGCGGAGTTCCGGCCGCAATTCCACTTTTTATATATAAATACCCCTGTAATACACAAGCTTAATGTATTCTAGTAAAGTCAGTCTGTAAACTAAGGTCCGTTTTGTTAGGTTGTTACAGCATTTAGACACTTTATAAAATAGAAATAGATTGGGGCCATCTTAAGTGTGGGCATCATGAAGCCAGACTGTATGACTTCCTGGATTTCAGCCTTGCAGATCTCGCACATGCTCAGTGCTGCACAAGCAGTGTATTAGGTTTCAGATCAGGTTTCAGCACCTGTACTGTCCAAGTCACATGATTCTTCGAGACTGGGGAGTGCACAGACTCCTGGAAAGTTACACCCACTACATTCCCAGGAGTCTGTGCGGTGTAGGTTAGGAAGCATTAAGCACCTAGGTGCAGGAAGTGGGAAGATTAACTATTCTGCCTAGCAACAACACTTTGAAGGCATCTAAAAAAAAAAATTGTTTTTCTTAAAGGACTAATGACATTTTTTTTTAAAACTACTAATGTAATGTTATATTTATGGGTGGAACTCCACTTTAATCACAGGGACAAAGACACACTCCACCCACACATCACACAATGGGGGGCTTCAATACACCTTATCTTAGACAATGACATTCGGTTGAGTTAATTATTAGTCATTATCCAGGCAGCCTGTCTCCGCATACAGCTTGACAAGTCACATTCCTTTACTAAACATAATTGACATGCTAATTCCCTACCCCTGAAAAGGAGACATCTGACCTTTCAGACTTAATCAGTACAATAGACACAACACAGTATTAGCATCACACAATGGACAATGGAATGTCTTTCAGGAGCCTATTGACCTGTTGGGGGTCAGCATGAAATCACCTGTAATATGTCCAGATCTCCTGCAATACATGAATTATCAGTCACCCTATGCCCAAAAGGGGCACAGGGTGACCCTAGACCCAAGAGTCATTAGTGACGCTGGCACAGGAGTACCCCCCATCCTTCAAAAGTCTCTGGGTGTCACGGGTCATTCCGTTACATACAGCATTTATATAGATGAGTAAAAGGGGGTCCCAGATAGCAATACATAGAAGAGGGGTACACAGCAGTGCCTGGATGAAAATCTTTAGTATCTTTGAGTAGACACGTACAGAATGTAAAAAAAAACGCCTGCCGAATGCGACATGTCGGGGGCAGTAAAACCACAGCTCAACCACCTTCTTTTACTGACCCCCCTGTGTGAACGAGCACTTAGGGTTGTAATGTGTGTGGTCGGCTTTAGATACAAACCGATTGGTTCTAGTGAGGATAACCACTTAACGCCCGCCCACTGTATATATACGTCCTCTTTTTAAAGATGAATATCTCGGTAACGGCAGCAGCTGCTGCCACAAGCGAGATACCCATCTCTTCAGTGGGCGGGCGTGTAAACGATAACGGCGGCCTCCGCGGCGGATTCGCCGCGAGATCGCCGTTATCGAGTGGCGGGAGAGGGCCCCCCCCCTCCTGCCGCTCTCCCGCGCCCTCCGCCGCTTACCGGAGCTGTCGGTAGCGGCGGAGGCGATCGGGTGCTGCTGCCTGATCGGTGAGGACTCGACTGAGGGCAAGATGGCCCCCACCCGTCCTCATAGCTTTGCTGGGCGGAAGTGACGTCAAAACGTCAGTCCCGCCCAGCGTCTTAAAGAGACAATTTTTTTGTTGTCATTTTTTTTTAAATGACAAAATTTCCATTTTTTTTTTTTTTTTGCATTTAAGTCTAAATATGAGATGTGAGGTCTTTTTGACCCCAGATCTCATATTTAAGAGGACCTGTCATGCTTTTTTCTATTACAAGGGATGTTTACATTCCTTGTAATAGGAATAAAAGTGATACATTTTTTTTTTTTCAGTGTAAAAAATTATAAAATCAATAAAAATAAATAAGAAAACATTTTTTTAAAGCGCCCCATCCAAGACGAGCTCGCGCGCAGAAGCGAACGCATACGCGAGTAGCGCCCGCATATGAAAACGGTGTTCAAACCACACAAGTGAGGTATCGCCGCGATCGTTAGAGCGAGAGCAATAATTCTAGCCCTAGACCTACTCTGTAGCTCAAAAAATGCAACGTATAGAATTTTTTAAACGTCGCCCATCGAGATTTTTAAGAGTAAAAGTTTGACGTCATGCCACGAGCGGGCGCAATTTTTAAGCGTGACATGTTGGGTATCATTTTACTCGGCGTAACATTATCTTTCACAATATATAAAAAAATTGGGCCAAATTTATTGTTGTCTTATTTTTTAATTCAAAAAGTGAATTTTTTCCAAAAAAAGTGCGCTTGTAAGACCGCTGCGCAAATACGGTGTGACAAAAAGTATAGCAATGACCACCATTTTATTCTCTAGGGTGTTAGAAAAAATATATATAATGTTTGGGTGTTTTAAGTAATTTTCTAGCAAAAAAAACTGTTTTAGTCTTGTAAACGCCGAATCTGAAAAACACCTTCCAAGTGGTTAAACTTCTTTATTCGTTGCTATATTTCACTTGCAAGCATTGAATAAACACAACTGAATTTGCTTGAACAAATCCTCTGTAAACAGAAACTGTATGCCGAAAAGGGCGAAGACAAAAAAGTCAGCCAGATCAAGGAGTAAAACTCGGTCACGTTTTCTGAGTACATGTCATCATTCTCACTGAACTATATACACACTTACTACAAGGAAGGGCGGGATTTGAAGCAGAACTCCAGCCAGGAAAGATAAAAACTGAAAGTGCATTAAAGGATAAAAAAAGGAAAAAAAATGCCGTTGCTGCAATATTCAGCTTCAGTCCATAGCTGTCCCCTGCACTACTACTTTTTAGCCACACGATGTCCTCAGCCTGAAGTCATTCAGCCGACTTCCTCTGAGCTCAGGCTGTCATGGACCCGCCTCCAGCTTGTTACTGGACAGAACAAGCAGCACAGTGATGAGCTCATCTCTCTGCCTGCCAATCAGCATTCTCCTCGTAATGAAATCGATTGGCTCCTTGTGTTGCTTCTTTCTTTTACACTCCAGCCCTACTGTACAGGAATTGCACATCACACAGTATAAAAAAAAAAAAAATACATATAATGTTTTTCTTTACAGGTACATTAAATCATAGGTTACACCTGTATGCAACAACTTTAAAGTGTTACTAAATCCAGAACCTGCAGTCACTATATCTGGTCTCCCCCAGGACACAGAACATGGAGATGCAATTATCTTAGTAAACATAAACTGCCAAATACTTAGAAAAAGGTTCTTGTACGACTTCGGGGGCGACTTGCATTGACTTCTATACAGAAGTCATTTTGCAAGTCGCCTCTGAAGTCGTCTTCAGGACGCCTTGCCGAGTCGCCCCCGAAGTCGTGACGCCCCAGTGTGAACCGGCTCCTATGGTTTGCTGTCTCTATTCTACCCGACGCATTTCGGGTCTCTGATCCTTCCTCAGGGGTTTTTATTAGGAAGGAGATGCTTATATTCAACAGTATCCATCTCAAACAGTCAAAGGTAGGGTATAGCCATGTAGTATCGTGCAGAGGGTAAAGAGTTATACAGTGGAAACTCGGATTGCGAGTGACACGTTTAACAATATGAGCACTGTATTTTAAAAATTATGAACTCAGTTTGTGAGTGTTGTCTCACAAAACGAGCACGATTCAGGCTAAAGTGGTGTGCATTACAGCGTTTGGCCTGAGGTGAGGGGGCGGCGCCGATCATAGCCAATCGGTGGCGTCCGGAAAGGCCCGAGGACAGCTCGGCTGACCTCAGCAAACCTCGGGAATGAAGTCTTTCCGAGGTTTGCCGAAGTCAGCAGAGGTGTCCTCGGGCCTTTTTTGGCGTTTACAAAGCTCTAGGGCGCCCCTCCACCTCTGGCCACATGCGGTATTGCATGCCATTGAAGTCAATGCGGAACAAATTATTTTTGTTTCCATTGACTTCAATGGATAAACTCGCTTTGATATGCGAGTACTTTGGATTACGAGCATTGTTCTGGAACGGATTATACTCGTAATCCGAGGTTCCACTGTATCTGTCTGGACAGGATGGGTCAGCATTGGTGCCACTGCCTCAGAGCCTCAAATTGCCCTCACGGAGGTCCCCCTTGTGCCAGGGCCACAGACGTTCAAACACCAGAAAGTAGGTAGGTACTGTTGGCAAAAATCATGGTTGTTTGCTGGTAGCTAAAGAGGAGGGTATCCTATTATTTAGCTCAGGGCTTGACAAATTTGCTTGGAGTCTAGGAGCCAGCTAAAAGGGTTAGGAGCCAGGAACGTACACGGTCCCGATGAGCTCACGCACAGAAGCGAACGCATACGTGAGTAGCGCCCACATATGAAAGCAGTGTTCAAACCACACCTGTGAGGTATCACCGCCATTGGTAGAGCGAGAGCAATAATTCTAGCCCTAGACCTCCTCTGTAACTCAAAACATGCAACCTGTAGAATTTTTTAAACGTCGCCTATGGAGATTTTAAAGGGTAAATAAGTTTGTCGCCATTCCACGAGCGGACGCAATTTTGAAGCGTGACATGTTGGGTATTAAATTTATTCGGCGCAACATTGTCTTTCACAATATATAAAAAAATTGGGCCAACTACTGTTGTCTTATTTTTCAATAAAAAAAAAAAAGTGTATTTTTTCCCAAAAAAGTGCGCTTGCAAGACCGCTATGCAAATACGGTGTGACAGAAAGTATTACAACGACCACCATTTTATTCTCTAGTGTGTTAGAATAAAAAAATATATATAATGTTTGGGGGTTCTAATTAGAGGCAAGGAGATGACAGTGAAAACAGACAGGGGAAGCTCCATTAGCATTGCTGGTTGTCTTGTCATACCAACGGCCACCACAAGAGGGGGCCAGATCACAGAAGGAAGTGTAGGTCTTCAGAAGGCCGCAAAGCCACGGCCTCAATTACCGGACTGCACGGCGGGAGAGGTGGGGGCGCACGGAGACACAGGATACCCCAGCTGTACCGCCCCTGGCGCCAGGTCGCTAATTCTAGTCGCAATTGCGACCGGGCGCCCGGGGTTTGTCGAACCCTAATTCAGCGTTTCACCAGTTATAGGTAGGTTCCTTCTGCTGTGGCCACAGTGTTTGCCAGCACGTCTTTCCAGGCTCTGCAGACAGCGCATACCTCCCAACTGTCCCTGATTTCGAGGGACTGTCCCTGATTTGGAGCAATGTCCCTCTGTCCCTCATTCTCCTCATTTGTCCCTCATTTTGGTCTGATCTCTATAGATGTATATAAAATGCACATTCAAAAAGTGTTTCCCAGTGCTAAACCTTCCATCTGGTTTCTAAATGACTGCATTTGTAAATTCCAAAAGCCAATATAAAGAAATAGTAGTGGTAAAAAAAGCTCTTGTGGGTTTAACCAATCTTATTTTTTTAGCACAATACTCCTTTAAGGGGGCGTGGCAAGGGGTGTGTCCTATGCCTACATACTTTTGCTGATAGGTGTCCCTCATTCCCATCTCAGAAAGTTGGGAGGTGTGGACAGCGTGTGAGGAGAAGACCGCAAATAACCGGCAAGTCTGTTTGCATGTGATCAGCTGTGATTGGACACAGCAGATCAGATGGTAAAGGGCTGCTGTGATTGGCTCTTTACCCCGATTTGTGATCAGCGGTGTCGGAATGTCAGGAGTTGTGGTTGGTGGAGAAGCGCTGGCTGAGGCCGTATAATACACTTTACACAGGTCAGGTGGGAGAGCGGCATTCCCGCTGCTTGTTATCGATATGGATGACGGTGACATATGAATGCCGGTGTATTGTCCTCAATGTTCCACTGTGGGGGAAGTTCCTTCACTGACTGCGCAGGCGCAAACTTCCTGACAGAAATCTCCGAACCTCGCCCGGCATCCAGGCTCTTTCTTTAACATCCCCGTGGATTGGAGGATGACGTTAAAAAAAGAGCCAGGAGGCCGAGCGAGCGAAGCGAGCCGTCCGAGCGCAGCGAGGACGTGAGGCCGACTGGCCACTTACCTCAAAATCCACATCGCCCTGGATGCCGGCCGCCGTTCGGGGATTTCCGTCATCAAGTTTGCACCTGCGCAGTGCTTGAAGGAACTTCCCCGATAGCTGGAACCAGCTCAGCGCATCAGTTTGCGCATGCGCTGGAACTTCCAGGACACCTGGAACCAGCACGGCAGATCACCGGCGCCCCTACACCTGAGAACTTAGGGGAAAAGACAATCGGTTCCTGCTTTGAGTGGCGCTGCAAAGTTTTTAGAAAAAAATAAAAAAGGCAAAACGTGTAAGGCCTCGTACAGACGGACGGACTGTCCGCTGAAATCGGTCCGCCGGACCGTTTTCAGCGGACATGTCCGCCCGGAGATTTCTGTTTGATGGTTGTACACACCATCAGACAGAAATCCGCACGTACACGATACGCGGTGACGTGGCCGCGCCGTCGCGATGATGCGGCGACGTGCGCGGCCCTGGAAGTTCAATGCTTCGACGCATGCGTCGAATCACTTTGACGCATGCGAGGGATGGCGGCCGATCGGACATGTACGGTGAGTCTGTACAGACGACCGAACATGTCCGATGGACAGGCTTCCAGTGGACATGTTTCTTAGCATGCTAAGAAACATTTGTCCGCCGGAAAACAGTCGGCTGGACAAATGTCCGCTGGAAACCTGTCCGGTCGGCCGTACACACGACCGAACATGTCTGCTGAAACTGGTCCGCTGACCAGTTTCAGCAGACATGTTCGGTCGTGTGTACGGGGCCTAAAAGGATCACTACATGACAGCCTTACATTTCCCGCCATAATAATGAGATTAAAAAAAAAAAAACGCACAATTCTTCATGGAGATGGAACAGAAAACAGACCAGGAAGTTGGAATAGAGTTATTATAAAAGTCACTACAAGTTTATGAGGTGTGTAAACTTCACAGGCCTCGCCTTGCGTGTAACGTGTCATTTTAACACTGAATGGGCGCAAAGCGGACCTTGCACTTCAGACAAGATTCGTTTCATGTCACCCCCTCCCTCTTCCTTAACCACTTGCTTACTGGGCACTTAAACCCCCCTCCTGCCCAAACCAATTTTCAGCTTTCAGCGCTGATGAACTCTAAGGCCGGGTACACACGGACAAACATGTATGGTGAAAGCGGTCCGTCGGACCGTTTTCACCATACATGTCTGCCAGAGGGCTTCTGTACGATGGTTGTACACACCATCGTACAGAAGTCCGCGCGTAAACAATACGCGGGGCGTGTCCGCGGTGTCGCCGCGTCGATGACGCGGTGTCGCCGCGACAATGACGCGGCGACGTGGGCGGCCCGCCTTTAAAATGCTTCCACGCATGCGTCGAAGTCATTCGACGCATGCGAGGGACGGCGGGCGCCTGGACATGTACGGTAGGTCTGTACTGACGACCGTACATGTCCGAGCGGGCTGAATTCCAGCGGGCTGTTTTAAAACAAGTCCAGGAATATTTGTCCGCTGGGAAAAGGCCCGGCGGGCAAATGTTTGCTGGAATTCGGCCCGCTCGCGCCCACACACGACCAAACATGTCTGCTGAAACTGGCCTGCGGGCCAGTTTCAGCAGACATGTTTGGTCGTGAGTATGGGGCCTAAATGACAAATTGCGCGGTCATACAACGCTGTACCCAAATTACATTTTTTTCATTTTTTCCCCCCACAAATAGAGCTTTCTTTTAGTGGTATTTGATCAACTCTGCAGTTTTTATTTGTTAAAATTTTTTAAAAAGACAGGCCCAGATTCACGTAGATGGGCGTAAATATAAGCGGGCGTAGCGTATCGTAGTTACGCTACGCCGCCGCAACTTAGAGAGGCAAGTGCTGTATTCACAAAGCACTTGCGTCTAAAGTTACGGCTGCGTATCGTAAATGTGCCGGCGTAAGCGTGCCTAAATCAAATGAGGGGTGGCGTGTTTTATGTAAACTAAGCATGACCCCACGTAAATGACGCTTTTTTCGAACGGCGCATGCACAGTATCACGTCGAATTTTCTAATTAAATTACGCCCGCTCAATTCCTAGACGACGTAACTTACGCAAAGCCCTATTCGCGAACGTTTTACGCAAACGACGGAAAATTCAACGCTGTCCATACTTAACATTGCGTACGCCTCACTATAGCAGGGGCAACTTTACGCCGCTCCGACGCCTTACGCAAACGACGCATATAGATAGGCCGGGTGCATGTACGTTCGTGAATCGGCGTATCTACCTAATTTGCATATTCTACGCGCAACTCTACGGAAGCGCCACCTAACAGCCAGCGTAAATATGCAACTAAGATACGACGGCGTAAGAGACTTACGTCAGTCGTATCTAAGCAAAAATCCGGCGTATCTTGCTTTCTGGATACAGTTTGAACAGTTTGGGGATGACCCCTTCCTGTTCCAACATGACTGCGCACCAGTGCACAAAGCAAGGTCCATAAAGACATGGATGAGTTTGGTGTGGAGGAACTTAACTGGCCTGCACAGAGTCCTGACGTCAACCCGGTAAATCTTTGGAAAGAATTCGAGCGGAGACTATGAGCCAGGCCTTCTCAGCCAACATCAGTGCCTGTCCTCACACAGAAGAATGGTCAAACATTCCTATAGATGTGCGTGTAAAGGCAGACGTTACAATACTTTTGGTAATATAGTGTATAGAAGAAAGCCGGGCAATCAGCATTTTCAGAAGGCGTTGAGCTGTAGCAGTCTCAGTCTATCTCTTAGCAGTTTACTTTAAATAATAGAGAGCAAAGTGCAATGTTACAAGAACTGATGCAGAGCATGGATCCGGTTCTAAGTTTACAACCCAGTGACACGCTTGCACCTATTAAACATTAACGATGACAAATGACACTCACATCTGCTATACTGTATGTATGGAAAGCAACTAGCGGTAAAGCCGTCAGGCAGACATAAAAGACACAAATGAACGCTGCTCTAGCTATATTCCATCTAGAAGGGAGAGGCACGGGGGCCCAAGCCAGGAGGGAGCGCCGCGGGGGTCAAGCCAGGAGGGAGCGGAGCGGGGGTCAAGCCAGGAGGGAGCGCCGCGGGGGTCAAGCCAGGAGGGAGCAGAGCGGGGGTCAAGCCAGGAGGGAGCAGAGCGGGGGTCAAGCCAGGAGGGAGCAGAGCGGGGGGTCAAGCCAGGAGGGAGCAGAGCGGGGGGTCAAGCCAGGAGGGAGCAGAGCGGGGGGTCAAGCCAGGAGGGAGCAGAGCGGGGGTCAAGCCAGGAGGGAGCAGAGCGGGGGGTCAAGCCAGGAGGGAGCAGAGCGGGGGGTCAAGCCAGGAGGGAGCAGAGCGGGGGTCAAGCCAGGAAGGAATGGAGCAGGGGTGAAGCCAGGACGGAATGGAGCGGGGGTGAAGCCAGGAGGGAGCAGAGCGGGGGTCAAGCCAGGATGGAGCAGAGCGGGGGTCAAGCCAGGAGGGAGCAGAGCGGGGGTCAAGCCAGGAGGGAGCAGAGCGGGGGTCAAGCCAGGAAGGGAGCAGAGCGGGGGTCAAGCCAGGAAGGAATGGAGCAGGGGTGAAGCCAGGAAGGAATGGAGCGGGGGTCAAGCCAGGAGGGAGCAGAGCGGGGGTCAAGCCAGGAAGGAATGGAGCGGGGGTCAAGCCAGGAAGGAATGGAGCGGGGGTCAAGCCAGGAAGGAATGGAGCGGGGGTCAAGCCAGGAGGGAGCAGAGCGGGGGTCAAGCCAGGAAGGAGCGGAGCGGGGGTCAAGCCAGGAAGGAGCGGAGCGGGGGTCAAGCCAGGAAGGAATGGAGCGGGGGTCAAGCCAGGAGGGAGCAGAGCGGAGGTCAAGCCAGGAGGGAGCGAAGGCAAAGCCAGAAGAGCGCACCATGTGGGCGCAACCAGAAGTGCGCGCCACTGTGTGGCTTCAGCATAGCAGGAAAGAGGATAAATAAACAAAACTAGAACAGAATGCATATGTAAATGATCTTTAGATGTGCGATGCATTATTGCATGTGTGTCAGGTAATGAGCCGCAGGACCCAGACAGAAGGGTGTGCCATGGGGCCCATGACAGAAGGGTGTGCCATGGGGCCCATGACAGAAGGGTGTGCCATGGGGCCCATGACAGAAGGGTGTGCCATGGGGCCCATGACAGAAGGGTGTGCCATGGGGCCCATGACAGAAGGGTGTGCCATGGGGCCCATGACAGAAGGGTGTGCCATGGGGCCCATGACAGAAGGGTGTGCCATGGGGCCCAGACAGAAGGGTGTGCCATGGGGCCCAGACAGAAGGGTGTGCCATGGGTCCCAGACAGAAGGGTGTGCCATGGGGCCCAGACAGAAGGGTGTGCCATGGGGCCCAGACAGAAGGGTGTGCCATGGGGCCCAGACAGAAGGGTGTTATGGAGTGCCTTTCAGAACGGTGCGCTCAGGAGCGCCTTTCACGACGACGCATTTCAAAGAGGAACTTCACTCCTCCCCCATGTTTTTTTCCTGCCACTTACCTGTACTGCTGGGTTCTCTTCAAAACAAACATTCTCACCAGGCCAGCAAACTCAGAATTGTCCCACTGATATCCTCAATTTAGATATAACCTTGGCCCCGTACCACCATCTTGGCCCTCCCCACTAACTGGAGCTGGCTGTTTCCTTCGGGAATCAGACATCCAGTCCTCCCGATGACAGATGCCAGGCCCTCTCTTTGCCCGCTTTGTGTCCTGTCAATATAACTGAGCACAGGATGATTTTTTAAATTGCAGGTGCTTTTTTTTTTTGGCACTGCATGTAGCTTTTTTAGCCACGTAAACTTAAATGGGGAGCAGATGAAAAAGCGAATGTATGTGCATTTTTGGTGTGTAAAAAAACAAGACAAAACCAAAACACGGAGCATAAAAATGCATTAAAAACGTGTAAAACTTTGCTACAAAAAAAGCTCTGAAAAATGGAAAAAATCACCGATTATGCAGCAGGACTAGGGTGAGCTTACACCTCTAAAAACAAGGGCCCAGATTCAAGAAGCTATTGCGCCCGCGCAGCTGTTTTGCTCCCGCGTAGCGAATGCCCCTGATTCAGGAACATCTCTACGCGGACTGCAGCCTAGGATATGACAGACATAAGCCTCCTTATGCCTTCATATCACAGGCTGCATTCTTGCGTTGGCCGCTAGGGGGCGCGGCCATTGTGATCGGCGTATAGTATGCAAATTGCATACTACCACCGATTCACAAAAGTTGCGCGGGCCCTGCGCACGCAAGGTACGGAGTTTCCGTACGGCGACTTTAGCATAAGGCTGCTCCTACTCATAATAGGCGCAGCCAATGCTAAAGTATAGCCATCCTTCCCGCTCGTGAAATTTGAATTTCACGTCGTTTACGTAAGTGATTCGTGAATGGCGCTGGACGCCATTCACGTTCACTTAGAAGCAAATGACGTCCTTGCGACGTCATTTGCCGCAATGCACGTCGGGAAAGTTTCCCGACGGAGCATGCGCTGTTCGCTCGGCGCGGGAGCGCCCCTAATTTAAATGATTACCGCCCCCCGGCGGGAACATTTACATTAGGCGCCCTTACGCAGGGCAAATTAGCATAGCGCCCGCGCAATTTACGGAGCTACTGCTCCGTGAATCGCGGGCAAATCTAAATATTTGCGTGGGCGCAGAGCAAAAATCGTTGCCCTTTGCCCACGCAAATATTGCGCGGTTCTACCTGAATCTGGGCCAAGGAATTTTAAGCACTACACCCAAAAACCGGCTCAGCTTGTGTCTTCATTTTCATGTTGACTGAAAACAGAGCTAACCAGGGCAACGCCAGGGCAACGTCTGTTCCAGTGTTGGGGGGAAGAGCTGCTTCAGGTGAACTCAACAACCACAAGACAAAGAGAAAGAATAGCCAGGAGGCCTCAGGAGTAGGACATGTAATTCTTACTGAGGTTTGATTCAAATAGGTAGATTCAGAAAGAGTTAGGCCGGCTTATCTACAGATAAGCCGACCTAGCTCTGAATCTGCACCGACCTATGTTTAAGTGTATTCTCTAACAGAGATACACTTAAACATATCTAAGATACGACGGCTTGCGCCGTCCTATCTTAGATTGCAATTTTTCTGATGGCCGCTAGGTGGCGCTTCCATTGCAGCCGGCGTAGATTATGTAAATGAGGGGATACGCCGATTCACGAACGAACGCCAGGCCTACGCAGTACTTTTACGCCGTTTACGTAAGAGATAGGCCGCGTAAAGTTAGTGCTAGGCTCTAGTGCAGGGACCCGCGAAATCATTCCATCCGGCCCCCCATGGGTTTGTAAAACAGCGCCGCCGATTGTCACTATGGAGCGGAGTAAATGTATTGCTAAACACACTGACAATAAATGGTTTACAGCCCCGCCCGGCGGCGGCGCCCGTCCTGGCGGCGTGACGTCACTCACGGCGGGCGGAGATTACCATTCATGGCTGGGAGGAGCATAGAGAGGACGAGCCAGCGCCACCGACGAGGAACCATTTCTACAGCAGCAAGTAAGCCATAAATATGCTGACCGGATCATGACATACGGCGTATTTTTTTTTAATATGCAGCATAACGGCGGGGGAGGGGGGTAAATGTCCTGCACAGTGCACAGGACATTAATACATAACTTACCATGACCAGTGCAGGACATTTATCCCCCCCCCCCCCACATGCTGCATATTAAAAAATGCAGCATGTCGGGGGGGGGGGGGGGGGGGTAAATGTCCTGCACTGGTCATGGTAAGTTATGTATTAACCACTTCCATACTGGGCACTTACGCCCCTTCCTGCCCAAGCCAATTTTCAGCTTTCAGCACTGTCGCACTTTGAATGACAATTGCGCGGTCGTGCTACACTGTACCCAAACAATTTTTTTATCATTTTGTTCCCACAAATAGAGCTTTCTTTTGGTGGTATTTGATCACCTCTGCGGTTTTTATTTTTTGCGCTATAAACAAAAGAAGAGTGACAATTTAAAAAAAAAACACTATTTTTTACTTTTTTATTTAATAAATATCACAATTTAAAAAAAAAAAAAACATTTTTTTTCCTCAGTTTAGGCCGATATGTATTCTTCTACATATTTTTGGTAAAAAAAAATCGCAATGATCATATATTGATTGGTTTGCGCAAAAGTTATAGCGTTTACAAAATAGCTGATAGATTTATGGCATTTTTATTTTATTAATTTTTTTACTAGTATTGGCGGCGATTTGCGATTTTTTTACTGTCACCGTGTCATTGCGGAGAACACATCGGACACTTTTGACACGTTTTTGGCGCCATTCACATTTATACAGCGATTAATGCGATAAATATGCACTAATTACTGTATAAATGTGACTGGCATTCAAGGGGTTAACACTAGGGGGTGAGGGAGGGGTTAATATGTATCCCTAAATTGTGTTCTAACTGTGGGGAAAGGGGGGTGACTGGGGGAGGTGACCGATGCTGTGTCCCTATGTACAAGGGACACAGATCGGTCTCCTCTCTCCCCTGACAGGACGTGGAGCTCTGTGTTTACACACAGAGCTCCACGTCTTGTCCCTGTAGCCGCCGATTCCGAGTGCCTGGCGGACATCGCGACCGCCAGGCACGCGCATCGGCATCTCGGGGACGCGCCGGACGCGCGCGCGCGGCCGCCGGCGCGCTCGCGCGCCCCCCAGTGGCCGCAAGAATACAGGACGCCAAATGACGTCCTGTTGAATTTTCAGAGTAACCGTGGAGCCGTCATTTGACGATGGCCCGGTACTCTAGTGGTTAATGTCCTGTGCACTGTGCAGGACATTTACCCCCTCCCCCTGCCGCTATGCTGCATATTAAAAAAATCACAGACAGTCATCAAAGTTAATAATCTTCAGACTGCATCATTCTGTATGCAAGGAGACCCGGACACATGATTCAAACCCCGTACTGTCTGGGTCAATCCTGTACAGGTGGCAACCCTAGGTAAATGTCCTGCACTGGTCAATGATCATGGTAACTCATGTATTAATGTCCTGCACAGTGCAGGGTGCTGTGTAATGTAAAGGGGTCTAGTGATGCAGGGTGCTGTGTAGTGTAAAGGGTCCAGTGATGCAGGGTGCTGTGTAATGTAAAGGGGTCTAGTGATGCAGGGTGCTGTGTAGTGTAAAGGGTCCAGTGATGCAGGGTGCTGTGTAATGTAAAGGGTCCCTAGGTACAGGGTGCTGTGTAATGTAAAGGGGTCCAGTGATGCAGGGTGCTGTGTAATATAAAGGGGTCCAGTGATGCAGGGTGCTGTGTAATATAAAGGGGTCCAGTGATGCAGGGTGTTGTGTAATATAAAGGGGTCCAGTGATGCAGGGTGCTGTGTAATATAAAGGGGTCCAGTGATGCAGGGTGTTGTGTAATATAAAGGGGTCCAGTGATGCAGGGTGCTGTGTAATGTAAAGGGGTCTAGTGATGCAGGGTGCTGTGTAGTGTAAAGGGTCCAGTGATGCAGGGTGCTGTGTAATGTAAAGGGTCCCTAGGTACAGGGTGCTGTGTAATGTAAAGGGGTCCAGTGATGCAGGGTGCTGTGTAATATAAAGGGGTCCAGTGATGCAGGGTGCTGTGTAATATAAAGGGGTCCAGTGATGCAGGGTGTTGTGTAATATAAAGGGGTCCAGTGATGCAGGGTGCTGTGTAATATAAAGGGGTCCAGTGATGCAGGGTGTTGTGTAATATAAAGGGGTCCAGTGATGCAGGGTGTTGTGTAATATAAAGGGGTCCAGTGATGCAGGGTGCTGTGTAATGTAAAGGGGTCCAGTGATGCAGGGTGCTGTGTAATGTAAAGGGGTCCAGTGATGCAGGGTGCTGTGTAATGTAAAGGGGTCCAGTGATGCAGGGGGGGGGGCACGTTTAATCCCCGCTAGCGGTCGAAGAAAGGGTTAAATGCGACTGTGTATCGCTGCTGCCGAAGCGCCCCCCCTGAAAAAATGTTTGACCAAAATAATAGGCTAATTTTTAAGTTGATAATTTTGTACGGCCCCCGAATGATGTTACAAAAATCCAAATGGCCCTTGGCAGAAAAAAGGTTCCCCACCCCTGCTCTAGTGGAATAGTAATGTTAAGTATGGCCGCCGTTCCCGCCGCGAAATTCAAAATGTTTACGTCGTTTGCGCAAGTCGTCCGCGAATCGGGATTTACGTCGTTTACGTCCATGTCGAAATCAATAGGCCCGTACGGCGTACTTACCCACAATGCACACTGGGAAATGTAGTCGCCCCGCACATGCGCAGAGACAAAAAACGTCAAAAACGTGAGGTCAAGCCTCATTACCATGAAACACGCCCCCCCATTTGAATTAGGCGCCCTTACGCCCGCTCGTTTTAGGCTACACCGCCGTAAATTAGCAGACAAGTATATTGAGAATCATTACTAACCTAGCCAATTTACGACGGTGTAGCCTAAACAGGCTACGCTACGCCGCCCTAACTTTCAGCCATTGTACCTGAATCTACCTAAAAGTCTTCAAAGATGGGAGCCATTAATGAACCTAGCCAAGCTGCACTGCACTCATGTAATCAATGGAGATCATAAGGTGCCAGGAACATACGGTTCCTGCCTAGGCAAAAACATTTCCTAGCAAGCTTGTCATATAACTGTACTAATGCCGCGTACATACGGTCGGAATTTCCGACAAGAAAAGTTCTATGTGAGCTTTTGGTCGGAAATTCCGACCGTGTGTAGGCCCCATCAGACTTTTTCTGTCTAAATTTACGTCATCAAAAATTTGAGAGATGGTTTTCAAATTTTCTGACATGCTCGGAATCATTGAAATTTATTTTTCTCGGCTCGTTGTAGTGTTGTACGTCGCCGCGTTCTTGGCGGTCGGAATTTTGTGTGACTGTGTGTATGCAATACAAGTTTGAGCCAAAATTCAGTCGGAAACAAATCTACGGTTTTCTTGTCGGAATTTACGGATCGTGTGTACGCGGCATTAGACTATATTAAGTCGTAATATATCCAAGGATAATAAGCAGGCTTGTAAATATAACCCCCCCCCGCCCCCCCCCAAGTGCTTTCATAGTTCTCAAGCCTAAACATTTCCTCTTTTACATTCAGCCTGCCCGCATATGCACTAGAGCTGTAGACCAGAACTTAAAAGAATGAGGAAGAAGTATGCATCACATTTCAGTTTTATTTCACCTTCAGTGACAGAAGCCATTAATGGTGACTGCTAAGCTGCACTGCACTAGTGTAACCAAGGAAGATCACAAAGTGCTAGAACCAAGTGGCCCCTGTATACATTTGGTTACTCCCAGGTCATCCTCCCAATACCAGACATCTAATTGTGGAACTTAGAATGTCCATCTATGGGTTACCCTTGACTCTTTGTTCTACATCTTGTAGGGTAGACGCCCCCCCCAACTCAGGCCAAACGCAGTTCTGGACACCACTCTGACTTGAATCCTGCTCGTTTTGCGACACAACACTCGCAAACCGAGTTAGGATTTTTAAAATTACAGTGCTCGTTTTGCGAAACGCTCACTTAACCGCTTTAGCCGCAATCCGAGGTTCCACTGTAGTAGTCTTCTAGGTCCCGTGTGCGCTCGGCATGGGCACCAGTCACAGAGCGCCAATGCATAGTATTCCCTGCTTGGACGAGGTGGGGCTAGTGACAACTCTCCACTTCGAAAAATAGAAGATGCTCTGTGAATGGCACCCATGCTCCATTCTTCACCCTGTAGGACCACTGTGGAAGAGGAGAATCAATGGAGTAGTCTTCCAGGTACCATGCTGGTTCAGCATTGGGCATTATTCACAGAATGCCTTGTATCTTTCTCAATGAATGCAAAGCATTTTCTGATTGGACAAGGTGGAGATCATGAAATGTTTCCACTTCGAAAATTAGAAAGGCATTCTGTAAATGTTTTCAATGTCAAGCGAAAATAGGACCTGGTAGACTACTACGTTGACTATTGACATCGACTACTACTTTATTTCCACATCAGTCCTACAGGATGTAGAAAAACAAAGATACCAGGGTTACCCGTAGATGGACATTCTACTTTCCGAGCAAGAGACCCTCATGGCTACTATGCAGTAGAGTTGCTACTTGGCAAAGGAGCCAGAGACAACAGGGTCCCTGTAGTAGCGGCAACTACTACAGCGATTCTCCACTGCCACAGTGGTCCACCATGTATGGCATATTTCAGGGCTCGACAAATCCCGGTCGCCAGGTCCCCATGGCGACTAGAAATAGGGTCCTGGCGACTTGGCTTGTGAGCTGGCGCCATCTGGTGGTGAGCCGTTGGTATTAAAAGTTATTACCACCAGATGTGTAAGCCGGCGCCATCTGGTGGTGGCCGTTGGTATTACAAGTTATTACCACCAGATGTGAGCTGGCGCCATCTGGTGGTGGCCGTTGGCATTACAAGTTAAGCATTACAAGTTAAACAGCAATTCTAATGTCATTTTTCACTATTTTCACTGCCATCTTCTTCCCTCTAATTAGAACCCCCAAACATTATATATATTTTTTATCCTAACACCCTAGAGAATAAAATGGCGATCATTGCAATACTTTCTGTCACGCCGTATTTGCGCAGTGGTCTTACAAGCGCACTTTTTTGGGAAAAAAAATACACTTTTTTTAATTAAAAAATAAGACAACAGTAAAGTTATCCCGATTTTTTTTTTATATTATGAAAGATAATGTTACGCCGAGTAAATTCATACCCAACATGTCGCGCTTCAAAATTGCGTCCGCTCGTGGAATGCCGACAAACCTTTACCCTTTAAAATCTTCATAGGCGACGTTTAAAAAAATCTACAGGTTGCATGTTTTGAGTTACAGAGGAGGTCTAGGGCTAGAATTATTGCTCTCGCTCTACCAATCGCGGCGATACCTCACATGTGTGGTTTGAACACCGTTTACATATGCGGGCGCTGCTCACGTATGTGTTTGCTTCTGCGCGCAAGCTCGTCGGGACGGGGTGCGTTTTCTGGCTCCTAACTTTTTTAGCTGGCTCCTAGATTCCAAGCAAATTTGTCAAACCCTGGCATATTTACATGGTCCTAGCTGAACCAATGTAACAGTGCCATAAAATCCATGGAAAATGTGAAGTCACCAAATACTTTTCCTTTGTACTTATAAGGGGTGTCACCGACTAACGCCTTCTGACAATGACATTTCCCCGCCTGTTTCCACTGAACCAGAACAAGCATTTCGCAGTAAACCTGTGGCCGACATATACCCACGTGTATTGCACAAACATAAGTGGGCACAAGAGGATGAATCTAAAAATAGAATAAAAAAGGAGTTACAAGAATCCAAAACTGGAAATGCGAGATTCAGCTATAGACGAATAAAATGGGATTGGAGGTAAAAGGTTCTAGAACAGAACGCAACGGGTGCGAATGGAAATTCTAAACAATCAGCGACAAAAATGACCTTGAAATTTGATAATTAAACCGGATTTTCAGGTTCCATGGGCTGGCCTATCCTATTCATACACCAATATCTGAACTGACAAGTTACACTTTATGAATTATAAAGCATTTATTAATTGTTTGCAGAGGTGCCTCTCCCAGCAGTCAATGAGGCAATCCTCGTCACTCGGCCCAAAAACCGAAGAGCAACTTCAAATCTCTTGAGAACCGGCCAAGCGCAGGTATTCCACATTCGTTTGTTCTCTTCCTGGGAATATTCCTGCTTTATAGACCTGGGGCCGGATTCAGGTAGGAGATACAACGGCGTATCTCCAGATACGCCGTCGTATCTCTGAGTTGCGGCGTCGTATCTATGCGCCCGATTCATAGAATCAGTTACGCATAGATTTCCCTAAGATCTGACTGGCGTAAATGAATTACACCGTCGTATCTTAGGCCCCATACACACGAGAGGATTTATCCGCGGATACGGTTCACCGGACCGTTTCCGCGGATAAATCCTCTCGAGGATTTCGATCCGATGGAGTGTACTCACCATCGGATCGAAATCCGCGCCGAAATCCCATCGCGATGACGTGTCGCGCCGTCGCCGCGTCATCATCACGGCGACGGCGCGACACGTCATCGCGATGGGATTTCGGGTACTAGTAACGGCGATGGATGAAAAAAAAAAAAAACATCATTGGGTGAACTCCCGCTTTAACAACTTGCCATCCAAAGGTCAAGTTCTAAACGGCCTGAACTTTAGGACGCCCACTAACACACAGCTCCTTTCTCTATCTGCAAAGTAGAGAGCGTCCTGACCCTCCTGCTCGCCGCGACCCTCCTGCTCACCCCCTCAAGACGCGTTCTCCACACCAGGGAGAAAGCCTTGCATTACTGTGTGTAGTTAGACAGAAGAACAGGAAGTGAGGAATTCTCAGAAGAAATAAGGACATTTAAAAGCAAAATGGAAGGATGAGGTAAGTGAAGGAGGACTGCACTAAGGTAAAGGAAGCTATTTAGGGAGAAAAAAAAAAAGTTACCTTTACAACCCCTTTAACTGTAATGTGCAGCCCGCTCCCATGCCCAGACAAGAAAGCCAGGGAACCGGGATCTACCCATGTTGTGCAATGGGCCCATGTGCACTGCACACATTGCACTCATGGATGATATGCCACAGCATAGGGGGCTTGATAGCTCCTCTGTTACAGCAAAAACATTAAATAAAAGTGTTAAAAAAACAACCCATCATAATAAAAAAAAAAAAAAAAAAAAAAAAAAAAAGCAACCTCATTGCCCTACACACAAGGCACAAGGTGAATAATCAACATGCTGCGCTGGTGTGCGTTACAAAAATAAATAAATTAATAAAACACACTGGATTGCTCCACATCGCAGAACCTGGCCAAGTAAAGAGTTAAATGAAAGTTACGTTAAACCAATCATGGTAAGAAAAAGGAAGGTGGACCGGGAATTGGAAACCTGACCCTTGCCCACCCGCCACAAGTCTTGCCCCATCCCTTCTCTTCTAGTCAGTGGAGCAAAGCACCCGACTTGGTTATCTTCTCACTTCCTATTTACTACGGTTATTGTATAATACTAGAGAGTGTGCGATATGACTTTCCTGTTTTGCAGAACGGTCGATGATGATTTGTACAGAATGATATTCTTATGTAATCAACAAGTGTCAGAAAAAGGTTTAGGCCCAGATTCAGATACATTTTCGTATCTTACGGCGGGCGTAGCGTATTTCAGATACACTACGCCGCCGTAACTCAGGGCGCAAGTTCCGTATTCAGAAAGAACTTGCGCCCTAAGTTACGGCGGCGTAGTCTAAATGTGTCGGCGTAACCCTGCCTAATTCAAATGTGGATGATGTGGGCGTGTTTTACTTAAATTACTTGTGATCCCGCGTAATTGACGTTTCTTACAAACGGCGCAATCGCTGTCCGTGAATGTTTCCAAGTGCGCATGCTCCAAATTACGCTGCAAACTGTCAATGCTTTCGACGTGAACGTAACTTACGTACAGCCCTATTCGCGAACGACTTACGCAAACGACGTAAAATACGACACTGTTCGTTCGTTTCCGACGTCCATACCTAACATGACTTACCCCTGCTTTATGAGGGGTAACTTTACGCCGAAAAAAGCCTTACGTAAATGACGTAAAAAAAATGCGCCGGGCAGACGTACGTTTCTGAATCGCGTATCTACCTAATTTGCATATTCGACAAGGAAATCTACGGCCCGCGTAAATATGCAGCCTAAGATACGACGGTGTAAGAGTATTACGCCGGCCATATCTTAGTAAAATTCTGGCGTATCTTGCTTTCTGAATACAGAAAGAAGATACGCCGCGTAAGTTCTACGAAGCGCCGGCGTATCAATAGATACGCAGACGTAAAGGCTATCTGAATCCGGGCCAGAGTCTTTAAAGTGGTTGTAAACCCACAGGTAAGCCTATAATAAGGCTTACCTGTAGGTAAGGAGAATATCTCCTAAACCTGCACGGTTTAGGAGATATTCCCCTCGCAATGCGCCGCTGATTGCAGTGGCGCATGCGCAGGGGGGATCTACGGCGAAAGGACCGGCCGCCGCTGGACCTTGCCGAATTTAAATCTCCCGCGCGCATGCGCGGGAGTGACGTCATCGCCGCTCCATCCAATCACAGCGCTGGAGCGGCGATACCCGTAAGACACGCCGAGTCAAGATGATATCTCGCTCGGCGTGGACCAGGTAAGTTCTACACACCTCGTTCCGAGGTAAGTATTTCATAATGAGCTAATATGCGGTGCATACTAGCTGATTATGACTTTTGCCTTGCAGGAGAAAAAAAAAATAAAAAAAATGTAATGCGGGTTTACAACCGCTTTAAGTGGTTAAACTGACCTCATTTACAGACCAAAGTTTATCCCTTTGATCTAAAAGAACCAAATGATACAATGTTTATGGTTATCTCGTAATGTTGATAAACATTGGCCTTTTTTTTTCCTTTGACAGCTGAGAGTGAGCAGAGAATGGCTCTGCACTGTTTATTTACATAGAATCAAGGCAATGCCGGTGTTCTATCAGTATCGGTCCCCCCCATCAGATAGTGCCAGGGTTGAACTGCGCTTGCGCAATTGGAGATCACGGAAATCTCTGAGACTTAAAGGGTTTGAAAAGGTAAAAAAAAATTCCCTAAATAGCTTCCTTTACCTTAGTGCAGTCCTCCTTCACTTACCTCATCCTTCCATTTTGTTTTTAAATGTCCTTATTTCTTCTGAGAAATCCTCACTTCCTGTTCTTCTGTCTGTAACTCCACACAGTAATGCAAGGCTTTCTCTCTGGTGTGGAGAAAGCCCCTTGAGGGGGGAGGGGGCGAGCAGGAGGGTCAGGACACTATCTACTTTGTAGAGAAAGGAGCTGTGTGTTAGTGGGCGTCCTGACACTCCTGCTCGCCCCCTCAAGAGGCTTTCTCCACACCAGGGAGAAAGCCTCGCATTACGGTGTGGAGTTACAGACAGAAGAACAGGAAGTGAGGATTTCTCAGAAGAAATAAGGACATTTAAAAGCAAAATGGAAGGATGAGGTAAGTGAAGGAGGACTGCACTTAGATAAAGGAAGATATTTAGGGAATTTTTTTTTTTACCTTTACAACCCCTTTAACATCTGTTCCATCAGCTGTTTTTGGACCATGCACAGTTAACAGGCTGCTCGCTCCTGATGCTTATCCGTGATCTCGAACTGCGCATGTGCAATCCACATGGGGGGGGGATAAATCCAGATCGTGATTTTTTAACGATAAGGCCTCGTACACACAACCGGACATGTCCGCTGAAACTGGTCTCCGGACCAGTGTCAGCGGACAGATCCGATCGTGTGTACAGGCTAGCAGACAGATTTCCAGCGGACAAATGTTTCTTAGCATGCTAAGAAACATGTCCGCTGGAAAGCTGTCTGGCGGACATGTCCGCTGGTTAGTACACCTAACCAGCGGACAGATATCTCCCGCATGCGTCGAATGGATTCGACGCATGCTTGGAAGTATTTTACTTCCTGGTTTGGTGACGTGGCGGCGTCAACGTCACCGCGCTGTCTATCCGCGCGGATTTCGGTTTGATGGTGGACCGTTTTCATCGGACTGTCCGCTCGTCTGTACGGGGCCTTAGTCGTGCAGTTCTAATTATAACAATCAGGGCCGATCCGCCCTATAGGCTCACTATGCAAGCCGCTTAGGGCCCCACAAAGCTGCGGAGGGCCCCCCAAATTACTAGAGGCCCCGCCTGGTGAGAAGTAATTTTAGGCCCCTCACCCCGCTTCTCAACTCACTGGCTGCATGGCTGCATGGGAGAAGAGGTAAGAAGTCAGCACCCCCCGCTTCTTACTTTATTAACCACTTGGGATCCGCGCTATAGTCAAATGACGGCTACAGCGCGGATCCCAAAATCCAACAGGACGTCAATTGACGTCCGCCCCTTTGGGCGTTCCCCGCGCGCGCTCCAGAGCGCGCAGCGGGGGAAACTCTGTGTTGGCCGTGTTACAATTACAGATCGCCGCGAACGGCCAATCAGAGTGTCCGTTAGAACACAATGCAGGGATACATTTAACCCCTTCCTCACCCCCTAGTGTTAACCCCTTCAATGCCAGTCACATTTATACTGTAATTAGTGTATATTTATAGCACTGATCGCAGTATAAATGTGAATGGCGCCAAAAATGTGTCAAAGGTGTCCGATGTGTCCGCCATAACGTCGCAGTCCCAATAAAAATCGCAGATCGCTGCCATTACTAGTAAAAAAATAAATTATAAAAAATAATAATTCTGTCCCCTATTTTGTAGGCGCTATAACTTTTGCGCTTATTGCGATTTTTTTTTTTTTACCAAAAATATGTAGAATAATACGTATCGGCCTAAACTGAGAAAAATTTTTTTTTTTTTTTTTTTTTCAAATTGGGATATTTATTATAGCAACAAGTAAAAAATATTGTATTTTTTTCAAAATTGTCGCTCTTTTTTGTTTATAGCGCAAAAAATAAAAACCGCACAGGCAATCAAATACCACCAAAAGAAAGCTCTATTTGTGGGGAAAAAAGGACGTCAATTTTGTTTGGGAGCCACGTCGCACGACCGCGCAATTGTTAGTTAAAGCGACGCAGTGCCAGAAGCTGAAATTTCACCTGGGCAGGAGGGGGGTATATGTGCCCAGTAAGGAAGTGGTTAATGTAAGATGTCATTTCTGACAGCAGAACACCCCCTTCCCCCGCTTCTCAACTTTAATTATTTTTAATGCGACATGTCACTGACGGCAGCGCCCCCCCCCCTTCTCAACTTTAAAGTGGGGGTTCACCCTAAAAAAAAAATTCTAACATTACATCCAGGATACTAACAACATTTACAGTATGCAGGTCTTTTTTTTTTTTCGCCGTACATACCGTTATATTGCGATTTTCTCCCCGGCTTCTGATTCCTGCGGGACTGGGCGTTCCTATCTCTGGGTTCGATGATTGACGTCTGGTGAAACAGTTCCCAGGTCGCACAACGCGCGTCACCAGATTTCCGTAAACAGCCGAGCTGCGAGTCGGCGCCTGCACAGTCAGCTCTACACGGCGGGCGCAGTCGCCGTATAGTGCCGACTCGCAGCTCGGCTATTTACGGAAATCTGGTGCCGCGCCTTGTGCGACATGGGAACTGTTTCACCAGACGTCAATCATCGAACCCAGAGATAGGAACGCCCAGTCCCGCGGGAATCAGAACCCGGAAGCCGGGGAGAAAATCTCAATATAACGGTATGTACGGCGAAAAAAAAAAAAAAAAAGATCCGCATACTGTAAATGTTGTTAGTATCCTGGATGCAATGTTAGAAATTTGTTTTTAGGGTGAACCCCCGCTTTAATGTGACATGTCATTTTCGGCAGCCTCCCCCACTTCTCAACTTTAATGTGACATGTTATTTTGCTTAGGGCCCCAGGGAGGTCAGGATCGGCACTGATAACAATGATAGGAAGAAGAAGAAAAAAAAAAAGAAGAAGGATGGCTCCATCCATCAGGGGAGAATGACAAATGAGCATTGTCAGGAGGAGTATTGCGATTTCTATGAGAGGTAATGAAGGGCTGACATAACTTGTCATGCAACTTAGCATCAGGCCCGTCGCTACAGGACAGGCAAAACAAACAATTGCTTGGGGCCCCGAGCTGGCCTGGGGCCCCCAACTTCCCCTTCCCAGGCTGTAGCGTGGCCGAGCTCCTATTTCTTCCTCCTGGAGTCCTGTCAGTCCGGCAGGGTACCGCGCATGGTACAGGAGATTCCGTTTCCTGTTCCCCGGCCGGACGGACAGGAAGTGCACACTGATAGGTAGATTCACAAAGAGTTAGGCCGGCTCATCAGTAGATAAGCCGGCCTAACTCTGAATCTACGCCGGCGTTTGTTTAAGCGTATGCTCAAACAGAGATACGCTTAAACAAAGCTAAGATAGTACGGCTTGCGCCGTTCTATCTTAGCTTGCAATTTTTCGGATGGCCGCTAGGTGGCGCTTCCATTGCGGCCGGCGTAGATTATGTAAATGAGCTTTTACGCCGATTCCCGAACGTACGCGAGCCCGCCGCAGCCGATTAACGTTGTTTCCGTAAGGCCTTAGGCGGCCTAAAGTTATTCGACCTATGAGGTGGAATAACAATGTTAAAGTATTGCCGCCGTTCCCGCCACGAGGTTCGAATTTTTTACGTCATTTGCGTAAGTCGACCGCGAATCGGGAGTTACGTCGTTTACGTCCGCGTCGAAATCAATAGGCCCATACGGCGTACTTAGCCGCAATGCGCCCTGGGAAATGTAGGCGCCCGGCGCATGCGCAGTAAGAAAGAACGTCAAAGAACGTGAGGTCAAGCCTCATTGGCATTAAACACGCCCCCCCCCCCAACCCATTTGAATTAGGCGCCCTTATGCCCGCCGCCCTAAGTAAGGAGGTAAGTGCTTTCTGAATCATGTACTTTCCTCTCTTACTTAAGGCGGCGTAGTGTAAACACGCTAGGCTACGCCGACCTATTTTTAGGCGCCCCTACCTGAATCTACCCATGAGTGCTCACTTCCTTTCAGTCCAGCCGGGAACACAGGAAACTGAATCTCCTGTACCGCGCGGTACCCGGCCCGGGCACTATCTGTTAGGGGACCCATAATGATAGAACACCGGACTGACAGGAGGAAGAGGAGCTTGGCCACGCTACAGCGGCAGCCTACAGGGAAGAAGGGAAGGTGAGAATAGAAAAACATAGGGACTAAGGAGGAGGGGAGGAGTAAAAACATGGGTGTAAAAAAAGTAGTGTAGCGCTAATGTAGGCTTTGCGTGCGGGGGTGGGGGTGCTTTCAAGTATTGGTCAATTAAAAACACCTACTCATTGTTTATCTAGTGACAGCTCGGGACACCGAGTGGGGCATTTACCCATCTGACCCATATCAAGTGTAAATAGGACCCTAAAGTCCCAAAGGGCCCTTGTGCTGCTCCGCAGATGGATGTTTTTGTGATATCCCAAATACAAAAAAACGTTTTGTGCAAATGACCTGAAAAGAACATTCACTCAAACGTCTTGCTTGTGGGTAGCCATAGCCAGGAACATCACAGGTGTTGAATGGTAATTTCGTGTTGGCGCGGCTGACTGCCTTCCAGTGAGCACCGTGCCCCTTCACCCAGAAATGTGCAACGGCCTAGATGAACACCTGCAATGTACTCACAGATATACCAGAACAGGAAACAAAACTCTAGACGAGTGCTGCTTGCCTGCTACTACTTTGGGCTCGAACACCATAAAGTGCTTGTAAACCTCGGACATGAAATATGAACAAAGCATATCCCTCTATAGTGTACTTGTCTCAACAACCTTCGCTAAACTGGCTGCTCAGCGGTCGGCTAATTGCCAGCTCCTATCTCTCCACAGTGACTCACCTGTTGAGGATTCTGCTCGTCAGTCCTGCCTACTTAAGCCTTCCAGCTCAGTTGCTCACTGCCTTCGCCACTGAGAATCTCCTGCATTCCTGTTAAAGACTTTGGTTGGCTGACATCCCTTCTGGCTCCTGATCCTGCTTGCTGTTCTACTACATCAGGGGTGCCCAACCTTTTGAGGAGCGAGGGATACTTTAGCGACTTGGTAACTGGTCGCGGGCCACAATAAGCGTAGTGGGCTGATGGCAGGTCTGTGTCCGCTCTGCTTTTTTTAAGCAAATCGGATTGCAGATAGGCGGGTGTAAACAGACAGGAGTCCGTTTACATCTGCCGCTCTATAGAGGTGAATGGAGGGTCCAATTGGGTCCGCCTGAAAAACAGACAGGCAGACCCGATTGGACGATCGTGTAAAAAGGGGCCACTGATGCACAGCGGTTTACCTGCACCTCAACTGACCTTAGTCTTCACTTCTTCCTCGGGATTCATGCAGCTGGTTGCTGCTGTCCCCCAGGTGGTTATGGCTGGTGGCTGCTGCTGGCTGTCCTCCAGGGCTGGTACTGCTGGCTGGTACTGCTGGCGGGTACTGATACTGCTGGCTGGTACTGATACTGCTGGCGGGTACTGATACTGCTGGCTGGAACTGGTACTGCTGGCTGGAACTGGTACTGCTGGCTGGAACTGGTACTGCTGGCGGGTGTCCTAGATCGTGGGTTCCTGTGCAGTGTGACAGAAGCATGCGGCTGCAGTAGCGAGCAGAGCCGATGCTTCCTTGTCACAGACGGTGTACATTTGGTATCACTCCACCTGTGAAGGAGCCAGTGCTATACAGGAAGCATCGGCTCTTCTTCCTCTAGCGGCGGATCCATTCTTTGCGCTGATGCTCAGAGATGGTGGGTCGGAACCCGCGATCTGGGCTTCCCGACCCGCCATTTTCGAGCAAGATGTGGCGGGCCACATCAGAGGGCGCCGCATGTATGTGGCCCGCAGTTGGACGCCCCTGTACTACATTCTTCTCTGGCTCTATGACATTGGGCTTGGCTGACTATCCGATCCGGTTCCAGAACTCTGGCTATGTTTTGACTACGCTTACTCGGTTTATCTTTTTGTTAATAAACAAGTGTGATTTAACTGTCCTGTCTCGGTCTGATTCGTGGTTTCGGACAGGCACCAAGTAGCAGTAATTAGAATGGACAGCATTGCAAGGAACATAGAAGTTTAAAAGCGGGGTTCAGCCAGAAAAAAATACTGCAGCTGCTGATTTTTAATACATGGACAATTACCTGTTCAGGGCGCCCATGATGTCAGCAGCCAAAGCCTATTTGTCCCTCGGCTCTCGAGTGCTGCCGCCGCCATCTTTGGTAAGGGAATCAGGAAGCGGCTTCACTTCCTGGTTCCCTACTGAGCATGTGCGAGTCACGCTGCGCTATCCCACTGGTCCCTGCTGTCTTCTGAGACCTGTGTGTCTCCCAGAAGACAGCAGAGGGGGGGTAATCGGAGTAGGCACCGGACATCACCGCGGTGATCTATGCCCAGAAGTGGGAGCAAATACCTGTATTACAGAGGTTTCTGCTCCATCCTCCCGAATGTAAAACCGGAGCAACGGCGGATCCAGGGGGGGGGCAACAGGGCAATTGCCCCCCCCCGAGGCAATCATGTCACATTGGCTTAAAAAAAAAAAAAAATTTTTTTTTTTTTTTTTTTACTATTTTTTTTTTAAACTGCTTTGTGGCAACGGCGGATCCAGGGGGGGGGGGCAACATGGCAATTGCTCCCCCGAGGCAATCATGTCACATTGGCTTTAAAAAAAAAAAAAAAAATATATATATTTTTTTTTTTTTTACTATTTTTTTTTTAAACTGCTTTGTGGCAACGGCGGATCCGGGGGGGGGGCAACATGGCAATTGCTCCCCCGAGGCAATCATGTCACATTGGCTTTAAAAAAAAAAAAACAATTTTTTTTTTTTTTTTTTTTACTATTTTTTTTTTTAAACTGCTTTGTGGCAACGGCGGATACAGGGGGGGGGGGCAACATGGCAATTGCTCCCCCCCGAGGCAATCATGTCACATTGGCTTTTAAACTGCTTTGCGGTGCCTGCAGCTCCCGCTGCCGAGTCTCTAACTCTTTCTCCCTCTCTCATCACCAGGGCTGGTAGGCTGCCTGTCCTGAGGCTGCTTTGAGCTGTAGCTGACTGCAGCACTCCCCTCTCTCCTGCGTGTATGACATCGGGCATCTCTGGCTGTGTGTGAGAGCTGGATCTGTGTTCGGCTGTGCTGCCTGTGCTAGACCTGCTCGTGTGATAGTAGATGGAGATGGAACACTGATTGAATCAGTGTTTTGTCTATCACACAAGCCCGTCTAGGGTGGGACTTTGCTAGAGCCGAACACAGACCTACAGCTCCTGTTTGTTCCATGACACACGTCGGGAGAGGAGATACTTGCTGTGTGTGATCGAGGCAATGCCATGGTGAGTGCCATGCACAGTGTGGCTGCATTAATAGACAAAAGTGGGGCTGCATTCATATACAAAAGTGGGACTGCATGTATATACAAAAGTGGGACTGCATTCATATACAAAAGTGGGACTGCATTCATATACAAAAGTGGGGCTGCATTCATGGACACAAGTGGGGCTGCATTCATGGACACAAGTGGGGCTGCATTCATAGACACAAGTGGGGCTGCATTCATAGACACAAGTGGGGCTGCATTCATAGACACAAGTGGGGCTGCATTCATATACAAAGTGGGACTGCATTCATAGACACAAGTGGGGCTGCATTCATAGACACAAGTGGGGCTGCATTCATAGACAAAAGTGTGGCTGCATTCATAGACAAAAGTGTGGCTGCATTCATAGACAAAAGTGTGGCTGCATTCATAGACAAAAGTGGGACTGCATTCATATACAAAAGTGGGACTGCATGTATATACAAAAGTGGGACTGCATTCATATACAAAAGTGGGACTGCATTCATATACAAAAGTGGGGCTGCATGTATATACAAAAGTGGGACTGCATGTATATACAAAAGTGGGACTGCATGTATATACAAAAGTGGGACTGCATTCATATACAAAAGTGGGACTGCATTCATAGACACAAGTGGGGCTGCATTCATGGACACAAGTGGGGCTGCATTCATAGACACAAGTGGGGCTGCATTCATATACAAAGTGGGGCTGCATTCATAGACACAAGTGGGGCTGCATTCATAGACAAAAGTGGGGCTGCATTCATAGACAAAAGTGGGGCTGCATTCATAGACAAAAGTGTGGCTGCATTCATAGACAAAAGTGTGGCTGCATTCATAGACAAAAGTGGGACTGCATTCATATACAAAAGTGGGACTGCATGTATATACAAAAGTGGGACTGCATTCATATACAAAAGTGGGACTGCATTCATATACAAAAGTGGGGCTGCATGTATATACAAAAGTGGGACTGCATTCATATACAAAAGTGGGGCTGCATTCATAGACACAAGTGGGGCTGCATTCATAGACACAAGTGGGGCTGCATTCATAGACAAAAGTGTGGCTGCATTCATAGACAAAAGTGTGGCTGCATTCATAGACAAAAGTGTGGCTGCATTCATAGACAAAAGTGGGACTGCATTCATAGACAAAAGTGGGACTGCATTCATAGACACAAGTGGGGCTGCATTCATAGACACAAGTGGGGCTGCATTCATAGACAAAAGTGGGGCTGCATTCATAGACAAAAGTGGGGCTGCATTCATAGACAAAAGTGGGGCTGCATTCATAGACACAAGTGGGGCTGCATTCATAGACAAAAGTGGGGCTGCATTCATAGACAAAAGTGGGGCTGCATTCATAGACAAAAGTGTGGCTGCATTGATAGACAAAAGTGTGGCTGCATTGATATACAAAAGTGGGTCTGCATTGATATACAAAAGTGGGTCTGCATTGATATACAAAAGTGGGTCTGCATTGATATACAAAAGTGGGTCTGCATTGATATACAAAAGTGGGTCTGCATTGATATACAAAAGTGGGTCTGCATTGATATACAAAAGTGGGTCTGCATTAATATACAAAAGTGGGACTGAATTTATACACAAAGGTGGGGCTGCGTTCATATGCACAGTGAGGCTGCAATGGTGGGCACTGATGAGGCTGCATTGATCTCTTGTACCATGTGTTCAGTCTCTGACCATCCCTTGTACCATGCCTGCAGTCTCTGACCATCTCTTATACCACGTCTGCAGTCTCTGACCATCCCTTGTACCACGTCTGCAGTCTCTGACCATCCCTTGTACCACGTCTGCAGTCTCTGACCATCCCTTGTACCACGTCTGCAGTCTCTGACCATCTCCTTGTTCCATGTCTGCAGTCTCTGACCATCTCATGTACCACGTCTGCAGTCTCTGACCATCCCTTGTACCATGCCTGCAGTCTCTGACCATCTCTTATACCACGTATGCAGTCTCTGACCATCCCTTGTACCACGTCTGCAGTCTCTGACCATCCCTTGTACCATGTCTGCAGTCTCTGACCATCTCCTGTACCACGTCTGCAGTCTCTGACCATCTCTTATACCACGTCTGCAGTCTCTGACCATCTCTTATACCACTTCTGCAGTCTCTGACCATCCCTTGTACCATGCCTGCAGTCTCTGACCATCCCTTGTACCACGTCTGCAGTCTCTGACCATTTCTTGTACCACGTCTGCAGTCTCTGACCATCCCTTGTACCACGTTTGCAGTCTTTGACCATCCCTTGTACCACGTCTGCAGTCTCTGACCATCCCTTGTACCACGTCTGCAGTCTCTGACCATCTCCTTGTACCACGTCTGCAGTCTCTGACCATCTCCTGTACCACGTCTGCAGTCTCTGACCATCTCTTGTACCACGTCTGCAGTCTCTGACCATCTCTTGTACCATGTCTGCAGTCTCTGACCATCCCTTGTACCACGTCTGCAGTCTCTGACCATCTCTTGTACCACGTCTGCAGTCTCTGACCATCTCTTGTACCACGTCTGCAGTCTCTGACCATCCCTTGTACCACGTCTGCAGTCTCTGACCATCCCTTGTACCACGTCTGCAGTCTCTGACCATCCCTTGTACCACGTCTGCAGTCTCTGACCATCCCTTGTACCACGTCTGCAGTCTCTGACCATCTCCTGTACCACGTCTGCAGTCTCTGACCATCTCTTGTACCACGTCTGCAGTCTCTGACCATCTCTTGTACCACGTCTGCAGTCTCTGACCATCCCTTGTACCACGTCTGCAGTCTCTGACCATCTCCTGTACCACGTCTGCAGTCTCTGACCATCTCCTGTACCACGTCTGCAGTCTCTGACCATTTCTTGTACCACGTCTGCAGTCTTTGACCATCCCTTGTACCACGTCTGCAGTCTCTGACCATCTCCTGTACTATGTCTGCAGTCTCTGACCATCTCTTGTACCATGTCTGCAGTCTCTGACCATCTCTTATACCATGTCTGCAGTCTCTGACCATCCCTTGTACCACGTCTGCAGTCTCTGACCATCTCTTGTACCATGTCTGCAGTATCTGACCATCTCTTGTACCATGTCTGCAGTCTCTGACCATCTCCTGTACTATGTCTGCAGTCTCTGACCATCTCTTGTACCATGCCTGCAGTCTCTGACCATCTCTTATACCATGTCTGCAGTCTCTGACCATCTCCTGTACTATGTCTGCAGTCTCTGACCATCTCTTGTACCATGCCTGCAGTCTCTGACCATCTCTTATACCATGTCTGCAGACTCTGACCATCCCTTGTACCACGTCTGCAGTCTCTGACCATCTCCTGTACTATGTCTGCAGTCTCTGACCATCTCTTGTACCACGTCTGCAGTCTCTGACCATCTCTTGTACCATGTCTGCAGTCTCTGACCATCTCTTGTACCATGTCTGCAGTCCCTGACAATCGTCTACAAACTATGGGATAGATTTATGGCATTTATATTTAAATATTTTTTACTAGTAATGGCGGCGATCATTGATTTTTTAGCGGTACTGCAACATTGCAGCGGACACACCGGACACCTAATTGAGTTCTGTAAGCAACACCTTATTTTCTGGCAGTGCCCCTCCCGAGACTAGACTCTGGATCCGCCCTTGAACCGGAGGGGGGGGATTCCAAAAAGCGGACATTTTTGGGTGGAACGCTGCTTTAAGGCCCATACACACGATCGGATTTTCAGATGGGAATTGTGTGACGGCAGGCTGTTATCGGAAAATCTGATCATTTGTACGCTCCAACGGACAATTGTCGGATTTTCCGCCAAGAAAGGTTGGGTAGCATGCATTAAAATTTTACAACAAATGTGTGTTGTCGGATTATCTGAACCTCCAAAGTACAAACACGCATGCTCAGAAGCAATGCTAACCATAACACAACATTACCAGAAGTTGCCCAAAGGGTGCCGCTAAAGAGCTGAAAACCCACGTAGTTTTGGGTTTGTTGGCCAACAATTGTGTGCCTTTTGTATGGAAGACAAATTCCTGGCCAATGCCCTTCGGAAAAAAGTCCTCTGCTTTGTCCACGGAATATCTGATCGCGTGTATGAGGCTTTAGATTGGCGTCAAATGAATGCCATCAACACAAGTCCAAAGCCCATCCATACAGGCCTCCAAAGATATGAACAGATGTCCACCTGGCCAAAACTTATAGTTGATGATGTAAGACGTATAGTTGATGCTGTTGCACGTTCCGTTCTTTCCTCCCCTTCTCTACCCAAAACTCGAAAAACTGGTTTTGCTTCGAATTCCAGCCTAGAGCTCCACTACACAAGGCTGCAACCAGGGATACCTTGAAAAGTCAACAAATGCTGGTGGCCTTTTGGTCAAATGGAAGTTTGGACTGACCAGTCTGTCCCGTTTTCCCGGTTATCTCAACCGATTTAAAGAAAATGTCCGTTCTCCAAAACAATAAAAAGGAGTGGCAAAGCTTTCATAGTACCCTTCCCTTTTGAAGTGGTTGTAAACCCTTTACAACCACTTTATGTTACAGGTAAGCCTAGAATAACGCTTACCTATAACTACCCAGGAATGTCTCCTAAACCTGCACGGTTTAGGAGATGTCCCCTGTATGTGCCCATGTCATCTGCACATGTGCACTGGGGCAAACTGAAGTAACGGCACCCATGTGCAATTGCTTCAGTCCGTGTCTCGTTACTGCCGGTCCCCTGAAGATGATGTAAAACCCCCAAACAGCATATATTTTCTGAAAGCAGACACCCTGGAGAATAAAATTCTGAAAGTTCCAACTTTTTATGTCAGACGATATTACCACAAAATTTCAGAAAAAGAGAGAGAAAAAACAAAACACACACACCCACACACTAAAGTGAATTTTAGGGCAAACAAACGCAATAAATTACCCAAATTATTGGAAAAATCTAAAAGACGAGGTTGCGCCGAGTAAATAGATAACCAACATGCCAAACCTTAAATTTGTGTGCGCCCGTAAAATGGCGACAAACTCCAGTGCCCTATATTTTCTATAGGCGACGCTTCAAAAGCCCCATATAGGTATCAGTTTAGTGTAAAGGCTCCTTTCACACTGGGGCGGGAGGCGGTATAGCGCCGCTAAAAATATACCGTCGGATTTTCCCCGGGATTCGGCCGCTAGCGGTGCGGTATTAACCCCCGCTAGCGGGCGATAAAGGGTTAATACCGCCCGCAATGCGCCTCTGCAGAGGCGCATTGCGGGCGGTATTGCCGCGGTTTCCCATTGTTTTAAATGTGAAGGATATACCGCTCCTCTCACCGCTCCAAAGATGCTGCTGGCAAGAGATTCTTTTCTCTTCCCCGCCAGCGCATCGCCTCAGTGTGAAAGCCCTCGGGCTTTCACATTGAGTATGCAGAGCAGGAGTTTTTCAGGCGGTATAGCAGCGCTGTACCGCCTGAAAAACTCCTCAGTGTGAAAGGGGTCTTAAGGAGAAGGTCTTGTGCTAGAATTATTGCTCTCACTCCGGCGTGCACCGTGATTTGTAATGGGTGTAAGGACCAGGCCCCTTTTTGCGATTCGGACTGCTTCGCTTTAACTAACAATTGCGCGGTCTTGCGACGTGGCTCCCAAACAAAATTGATGTCCTTTTTTTCCCACAAATAGAGCTTTTTTTTTGGTGGTATTTGATCACCTCTGCAGTTTTTATTTTTTGCGCTATAAACAAAAATAGAGTGACAATTTAAAAAAAAAAAAAAAAACCACGCTATATTTTTTACTTTTTGCTATAATAAATATCTCCCAAAAATATATATAAAAAAAATGTTTTCCCTCAGTTTAGGCCGATACGTATTCTTCTACATATTTTTGTAGAAAAAAACAAAAAAACGCAATAAGCGTTTATTAATTGGTTTGCGCAAAAGTTATAGCGTCTACAAAATAGGGGATAGTTTTATGGCATTTTCATTAATAATTTATTTTTTACTAGTAATGATGGCGATTAGCGATTTTTATCGTGACTGCGACATTATGGCGGACACATCGGACACTTTTGACATCATTTTGGGACCATTGTCATTTTTACAGCAAACAGTGCTATAAAAATGCACTAATTAATGTGAAAATGGCAGTGAAGGGGTTAACCTGTAGGGGGCGCTAAAGGGGTTAAGTGTTCCCTAATGTGTGTTTCTTGCTGTGTGGGGGCGTGACTGGACGTGTGACATCACTGATCGTCGTTCCCTATGACAGGGAACAGACTATGAGTGACAGGCTTACTAGGAAGCACGGGGAGAGGTTGGTTTACACTTACCTCTCCCCCCGTTCTTGAGCTCAGTGACCCGATCGCGGGACACCGGCGGCGATCGGGTCCGCTGGTCCCGTGGGCGTGGTCACGGAGCACAGGACCGGGTCGCGAGCGCGCCAACGGCTGCATACGCGACCCATGGCTGGTCTTCTTAAAGGGGAATTCCCTCTACGTCCATGTGCCCAGCCATGCCATTCTGCCGACGTATTTAGTCGTGTGGTGGTCCTTAAGCAATTAAAAATACCTGTTGTTCCTACCGTGTTTCCCTGAAAATAATCCCGGGTCTTATATTAGTTTTGGCAACAAGAGACACAGTAGGGCTTATTTTCGAGGTAGGTCTTACCATGTAATGTGCTGTCTTCTCTCCCCCTCTCTCTCCCTGCCTGACAGGAATTCCCAGTGTGAACGGAGCATTTTATGCTTGTAAAATCCTATAATCCACTTTATTGCAGTATTATATTAAGTACAATGTGTGTGTTTCTGTAATATAATTGTGCCAAATACCTTTGTTATAGCGCCGCTCTGCACTTCTGTGACCAGCCGTAGCTCACTTCCCCACAATTATATTACAGAAACACACACATTGTACATTATATACTACTGTAATAGAGTGGATTATAGGGTTTAACAAGCAGTTTAAACTAGGGCTTATTTTCAGGGTAGGGCTAATATTGCAGCTCTCCTGGAAAAATAGCGCTAGGTCTTATTTTCGGGGGAAACGCGGTACTATGAAAGTCCTATTTTAGACACTTCCTTTTACAGGGTGACAACGCTCTGTCCCCGATTCCCAATTGTGCTAATGTGTGGTCACCTTGTGACACGGCTTCAAATGAAGACTACAAGTGCCCATTTCATCACACATTATGCAGGCGCAGTCCACAGTTGTCACAAACAAGAAACTCACCCCGAGATGAGATATTTTGCTATAGCTGGGGTATATGCAACAGGAAGTGACCCCAATGGGGCTGCAGGAGATGAGCAGCAATGAGAGGTAATAAAGGATGATAAAATGTGTTTGAATGCAACATACATTCTTGTACAAAGAGTCATAGCCAATCAAAATACAGCTTTTACATCATTGTACTGTTACTGAGGTACAGTATAATCCAATGGAGTATTTACTGTTATATAAGGAAGCCCAAGGGTCAGATAGTATAACAGAAAGAGGAAATTCAGTACATTGTGCAAAGTTCAGCATTTAGCAAATCAGCCAGACTTCTACATACAGTACAAAGGGTGACATACTGGATGAGATATGCAAAAGTGTGTGTGTGTGTGATATATATCACACACACATTTACAGTATCTCACAAAAGTAAGTACACCCCTCACATTTTGTAAATATTTTATATCTTTTCATGTGACAACACTGAAGAAATGACACTTTGCTACAATGTTGTGTGCATTATTGACAGCATTATGCCATTGGCAGCATGGGTGGCACTGTTTGCAGCACCATATGGCATTGGTGGCACTGTCTGCAGTACATTATGGTATTGGCATGTCCCGCTGTCAAGTCGCTGGGCCAGGGGTGGGGCTGAAGGAGGGGCCAGGGGCTGGACCAGGGGTGGAGCTGAAGGGGGCCCCGTCAGGTAGGCTGTACGGGGCCCCACGATTTCTATCAGCGGCCCTGTCTGTGGGGCATCCTCAAACAGAAGGTGAGGAGCGCAAGGTCTCTAACACCCACCAGCTCCGTGATGTCGTCATGGAGGATTGGAAGAGGACTCCAGTGGCAACCTGTGAAGCTCTGGTGAACTCCATGCCCAAGAGCAGGGGTCTCCGAACTTTTCCAACAAAGGGCCAGTTTATTGTCCTTCAGACTTTAGGAGGGCCGGATTGTGGCCGGCGGGGGTAAAAAATTTCCTGGCCCAGCATTGGTGAGAGTAAATATGGCCTCAGAGTTTGCAGTCAGTAGGATAAGGAGTAGTGCCCCTATTAGTAAGAGTAATTGTATTCCATCATTGGGATCAGTGAAAGAAATTGTGCCTCCTTGTTGGCGTCAGTGAGAAGAATAGTGCCTCATATCAGTGGGAGGAATAAAGCCCCAAGGGCCGGATAAAGGCTAGCAAAGGGCCACATCTGGCCCTCGGGCCACAGTTTGGAGACCCCTGCCCAAGAGGGTTAAGGCAGTGCTGGAAAATAATGGTGGCCACACAAAATATTCACACTTTAGGCCCAATTTGGACATTTTCACTTAGGAGTGTACTCACTTTTGTTGCCAGTGGTTTAGACATTAATGGCTTGAGTTATTTTGAGGGGACAGAAAATGTACACTGTTATACAAGCTGTACACTCACTACACAACATTGTAGCAAAGTGTCATTTCTTCAGTGTTGTCACATGAAAAGCTAAAATAAAATATTTACATGAGTGGTGTACTCACTTTTGTGAGAGAATAAATTATTTATATATATATATATATATATATATATATATATATACACACACACACATACACACACACACACAGATTGTAAGCCTGTAGCATACGAACAAGTCTTGCTCTCTTTATTGAACGCTTAATAGCCAATTTGCATGCCCATAGTGCAATGTTTGTAGAATACAATGCTATGATGTCATACAACACCCAGCATTTCCTTTGCATCGATATACCTTATGCAAAGCTGTACAACTTTCTTAAAGAACTGAAAAACCTCAATAAAAATGATTTGTAAAGATAGGGGTAGCTGGTGTTCTTGTGTAAATGTTAGCAGATAAAACTTCAGCGGGATTTTCTAAAATTGGAGCATTCAGTATCTGGTGTAGCCGTGCATGGTAGCCAATCAGCTTCTACCTTCAGCTTGTTCAATCAAGCCATGGCAATAAAACCTCAAAGCCGATTGGTTTTTATACAGAGCTGCACCAGATTTTACACTTTTCAGCTTTAGGCTGGATTCACACCTATGCAGTTTTAGTGCTTTTTGCATTTTGCAGATTTGCACTGCAGTCCACTTAAAGCGGTGGTTCACCCTTAGAGGGCACCTTTTCCCCTTAGATTCCTGCTCGTTTTCTCTAGGGGAATCGGCTATTTGTTTTAAAATATGAGCATTACTTACCCGTTTACGAGATGCATCTTCTCCATCGCTTCCGGGTATGGGCTGCGGGAATGGGCGTTCCTTCTTGATTGACAGTCTTCCGAGAGGCTTCCGACGGTCGCATCCATCGCGTCACGATTTTCCGAAAGAAGCCGAACGTCGGTGCGCAGGCGCAGTATAGAGCCGCCCCGACGTTCGGCTTCTTTCGGCTAAGAGTGACGCGATGGATGCGACCGTCGGAAGCCTCTCGGAAGACTGTCAATCAAGAAGGAACGCCCATTCCCGAAGACCCATACCCGGAAGCGGCGGAGAAGATGCATCTCGAAAACGGGTAAGTACTGCTCATATTTTAATACAAATAGCCGATTCCCCTAGACCGAACGAGCAGGAATCTAAGGGGAAAAGGGGAAAAAATTAATAAATGGGTGAACTCCCGCTTTAACATGGTTTCCTATGGAACACGCTCTGTAGTGCAAATCTGCAAAAAGCACCAAAACTGCATAGGTGTGAATCCAGCCTTAGTAAATAGCCCCCAT